>NC_089494.1:21863084-22163084 GCF_036850765.1 Saccopteryx bilineata | reverse complement strand
TAATGGGCCTTCCTTTATATGTTGTATTCTTCTTTTCCCTAGCTGCCTTGAGAATTTTTTCTTTGCTGTTGGTTTGTGTCAATTTCATTATGATATGCCTTGGAGTAGGTTCGTTGGGGTTAAGAAAACTCGGTGTTCTGTTTGCTTCTTGAATTTGAGGCTTTAGTTCTTTCCACAGGCTTGGGAAGTTCTCATCTATTATTTGTTTGAGTATGTTCTCCATTCCATTTTCTCTCTCTTCTCCCTCTGATATACCTATGATTCTTATGTTATTCTTTTTGATGGAGTCAGATAATTCTTGTAGGGCTATCTCATTTTTTTTAATTTTTGAGTCTCTTTCTTCTTCTCTCTGTTGTGCCTCAAGTTGCTTGTCTTCTATTTCACTAATCCTCTCTTCTATCTGACCTGTTCTATTAGCTAAGCTTGTTACTTCGTTTTTCAGCTCGTGAATTGAGTTTTTCATCTCTGTTTGATTTGTTTTTATAGTTTCAATTTCTTTGGACATATATTTTTTGTGTTCATTGAGTTGTTTTCTGAGCTCCCTAAATTGCCTTTCTGTGTTTTCTTGTATATCTCGGAGGATTTTTAGGATTTCTATCTTGAATTCTCTGTCATTTAGCTCCAAGGTTTCCAATATATTAAATTTTTTTTCCATAGATTTTTCCTCATCTAGCTGTGTTACCTCTCTTTCTTTTGTATCCATGATATTCGATTTTCTCTTCCTTAATGGCATCTGAGGGTGGTTTTGTTGATAGTATTAATGAGATTTAATAAAGAATAAAAAGTTAAAAAAAATAAAAAATCGAAAAGAGTTGTTTTTTTTAAAAAAATTAATAATGAAATAAAGAAAAATAAAATAATAATTTTTAAAAAAAGGAAATTATTCCCCCCCTCCTTTTTTCCTCTCCTCTCCCCTTTTTCTTGAGAAAATCTTGTGTTGAACTGTGAATTATAACAAATAATGCCTGTGATGGAGGTCCTGAATTGGGGAAAAGTAATAAAGGGGCAAAAAAAAAAAAAAGAAGGAAAAAAAAAAAAGAAAAAGGGGGGCGGTATGTACCCACAAAAAGCAAATAAGGAAAAAATTTAGGTCAAGAATAAAATGATTTGCTTTTAGGTGCTGGTTGTCTAAGAGTTATGACGAGAGGAATAAGAGGAGAACAGAAAAATGGGGGGACAAATTAAAAAAATACTATTGTATTTAGTGGAACAAGAACTAGATAAAATGGAGAGCCAGGGATGAGAGCACTGCTAGTGAGTTAAAAAGGTGAAGTAAAAACCCCCAAAATGCCACAAACATAAGTTTGAGTCCCAGATAAGATAATTTGTTTGTAATTGAGGTTTGAATGAGAGGAGATGTAAAGGAGAAAGGAGGAAACTAATATAGAGGGAGAAAAGAAAGAGAGAGAGAGAAAAAAAGAGGGAACCAGTAAAAGAAGAAAAAAGAAAGGAGAGAGAGAGAGTTAAGGGTTTTGGAGTGCAACCCTCATAGAGAGAAAGGAAGAGGAGAAAAAAGATAATGGGAGATGTAACACTTATGGGTAGTGTAGTTCAAGGAGAGGAGAGAGTAAGACCGGCAGAGAGTTAATCGGCCAAATTGGAGGAGGAAAAAAAGTATCAAGAATGAAGATAAGAGAAACAAACGAACAAATATAATAAAATGGGATAGGTTATAAAGTCTGCAGATTATTCTTGATTTTGAGAGGTTATCTTCATGTTTTTTCTTTTCTCTCTCTCTTCCTGGTCGGTGACTCTGTACCCCAGGTTCTGCCCCTTTGGCACGCTCAGGTAGAGGTTTGCAGTTGATAAGTCTCTATGGCAATGTCATGTATTGTGCTTTAGTCTCGTTGGGAGTCAAGGCTCATTAGCATTCATAGGCTCCAACAGTGAGAGAGTCCGTATTCCTGGGGCCTTTCTCCTAGTCTTTCCTTCCTCAATTAGTAGCCTGATAATCCAGCTATGGGGTTGTTGCTGCCTCTGCCTGGATAGTAAGAGGTTCAAAGAGCTGGCAACTCCCCACTCTATTCCCACTCAGCACAGGGCTCTGGGTAAGGCTCAGTCAGTCAGAGCTGCTAGCATAATCAGGTGGGCTTTCCGCCCACTCAAAGACCTCTGGCTCTGCCACTCTGTCCGGTAACACAGGCGGGCACCCACTTCCGGGGTGCTTGGAGGAAACTTTCATTCACTATCTGCGTGCGCAGACCAGGATATTCGGCCAGTAGTCTCACGCTCTGAGTGAAACCCCCAACCGCATGGAAATTTGCAGCGCTGGAATTCGCTCTCGCTCCGTCCCCGTGCGCGGCTTTTGCAAGGTGCTGGGGCGGCCCGAGATTCCGCTTTTGCCCACACAAAGGCCCCTGACTCTACCCCTCTGTGCGATAACACGGGCGCGCACTGCCGAGGCACTCGGAGGAATCGCTCACTACCTATCTGCGCGCGCACACCAGGATATGAGGCCGGCCGCGTTTCCCTGAGTGAAACTCTCACCAGCACGGAAAATTTCCACCGTTGGAATTAGTTCTCGCTCCCTCCCGTGCGCGATTTTCCCAGGGCGCTGGGGCTGTCCAGAGACTGTACCCTCGGCCCACAGAAAGGCCTCTGACCCTGCCTCTCTGTGGGGCAACACGGACACCCACTTCTGGGGCTTAGGAAGAGATCTCTCGCCCACTAACTGTGCACCAACCAGGAGAACAGGTAAAATGGCTGCCCCGCTTGTCTTTCTTTGTTTGGGTTTGGCGCGAGTGTTAGCTTGTATTGCCCGGCTTGCCACAGGAACAGTTTTTCCTCCGCTAGGATCTCCATGCCACAGCCTGGTTCGGACTTTTGTGCGCGTCCTGGATGTATTCACCCCCTTTGCCCGCCTCAGTTTCTATATTCACAGTTACCAGAGAAAGCCGCCCTGTTTAGGTTAGTGAGGAAGGCGAAGCATTTCTTACTCCCTATTTCCTTCAGGATTTGGTTATATATTTAGCCAATTTTTCACTCGACCATAACTTCGGGTGTATTGTGAAGCATCTGGAGGCTCCAAGTATAGGTTTTTCTGTTTCTGGTTGAAGATCTTGTTGAGTTTTGGGGGAGATTTATCGGTATCGCTTCCTACTCCGCCATTACTCTGACGTCATCTATCTCCATTTTCCTCTTATTCCTCTCATCATAACTCTTAGACAACCAACACCTAAAAGCAAATCATTTTATTCTTGACCCAAATTTTTTCCTTATTGGCTTTTTGTGGGTCCATACGCTCTTTTTTTCTTTTTTCTTTTTTTTTCCCTTTTTTTTTTCTTTTTCTTTCTTTTTTTTTTTTTTTTGCCCCTTTATTACTTTTCCCCAATTCAGGCCCTCCATCACAGGCATTGTTTGTTATAATTCACAGTCCACCACAAGATTTTCTCAAGAAAGAGGGGAGAGGAGAGGAGAGGAAAAAAGGAGGGGGGAATAATTTCCCTTTTTGAAATTTTTATTTTATTTTATTTTTCTTTATTTCATTATTAATTTTTTTTTAAAAAAACAACTCTTTTCGATTTTTTATTTTTTTTTTTTAACTTTTTATTCTTTATTAAATCTCATTAATACTATCAACAAAACCACCCTCAGATGCCATTAAGGAAGATAAAATCAAATATCATGGATACAAAAGAAAGAGAGGTAACACAGCTAGATGAAGAAAAATCTATGGAGAAAAAATTTAATATATTGGAAAACTTGGAGCTAAATGAGAGAATTCAAGATAAAAATCCTAAAAATCCTCCGAGATATACAAGAAAACACAGAAAGGCAATTTAGGGAGCTCAGAAAACAACTCAATGAACACAAAGAATATATGTCCAAAGAAATTGAAACTATAAAAACAAATCAAACAGAGATGAAAAACTCAATTCACGAGCTGAAAAATAAAGTAACAAGCTTAGCTAATAGAACAGGTCAGATAGAAGAGAGGATTAGTGAAATAGAAGACAAGCAACTTGAGGCACAACAGAGAGAAGAAGAAAGAGACTCAAAAATTAAAAAAATGAGATAGCCCTACAAGAATTAGCTGACTCCATCAAAAAGAATAACATAAGAATAATAGGTATATCAGAGAGAGAAGAGAGAGAAAATGGAATGGAGAACATACTCAAACAAATAATAGATGAGAACTTCCCAAGCCTGGGGAAAGAACTAAAGCCTCAAGTTCAAGAAGCAAACAGAACTCCAAGTTTTCTTAACCCCAACAAACCTACTCCAAGGCATATCATAATGAAATTGACACAAACCAACAGCAAAGAAAAAATTCTCAAGGCAGCCAGGGAAAAGAAGAATACAACATATAAAGGAAGGCCCATTAGATTATCATCAGATTTCTCAGCAGAAACTCTACAAGCTAGAAGAGAGTGGACCCCAATATTTAAAGTCCTGAAAGAGAGGAACTTTCAGCCAGAAATACTATACCCATCAAAGCTATCCTTCAAATATGAAGGAGAAATAAAAACATTCACAGATACAGAAAAGATGAGGGAATTTATCATCAGAAAACCCCCACTCCAGGAATTACTAAAGGGGGTTCTCCAATCAGATACAAAGAACAAAAAAAAAACAGAGCCACAAGTAAAAGCTCCAAGAAGAACACAATAAAACCAAATTTAAACTGTGACAACAACAAAAAGAAAGAGGGGGAGAAGATGGAGATTAACAGTAGCAAAGGACGATGGAGTGCAAAAGTACTCACAAAATAGTTCGCTACAATGAACAGGGTAGGGACCCTTTTCATTACTCAAAGGTAACCACCATTGAAAAAACCACCACAGAAGCACATGAGATAAAAAAGATAGCAACAGAGGAAAGATGTATGGAATACAACCAAATAAAAACAAAAGATAGAAAAACGAAAGAGAAGGATCAAACAAGACACAAAACTAACAGAAAGCAAGATATAAAATGGCAATAGGGAACTCACAAGTATCAATAATTACACTAAATGTAAACGGATTAAACTCACCAATAAAAAGGCACAGAGTAGCAGAATGGATTAAAAAAGAAAATCCAACTGTATGCTGCCAACAGGAAACTCATCTAAGTAACAAGGATAAAAACAAATTCAAAGTGAAAGGCTGGAAAACAATACTCCAAGCAAATAACATCCAAAAAAAAGCAGGTGTAGCAATACTCATATTGGATAATGCTGACTACAAGACAGGAAAAGTACTCAGAGATAAAAATGGCCATTTCATAATGTCTAAGGGGACACTGAATCAAGAAGACATAACAATTCTTAATATATATGCACCAAACCAAGGAGCACCAAAATAAATAAGACAGCTACTTATTGATCTTAAAACAAAAACTGACAAAAATACAATCATACTTGGAGACCTCAATACACCGCTGACGGCTCTAGATCAGTCATCCAAACAGAGAATCAACAAAGACATAGTGGCCTTAAACAAAACACTAGAGCACCTGGATATGATAGACATCTACAGGACATTTCATCCCAAAGTGACTGAGTATACATTTTTCTCCAGTGTACATGGATCATTCTCAAGAATTGACCATATGTTGGGTCACAAAAACAACATCAGCAAATTCAGAAAAATTGAAGTTGTACCAAGCATATTTTCTGATCATAAAGCCTTGAAACTAGAATTCAACTGCAAAAAAGAGGAAAAAAATCCCACAAAAATATGGAAACTAAACAACATACTTTTAAAAAATGAATGGGTCAAAGAAGAAATAAGTGCAGAGATCAAAAGATATATACAGACTAATGAAAATGACAATACGACATATCAGAATCTATGGGATGCAGCAAAAGCAGTGATAAGAGGGAAGTTCATATCGCTTCAGGCATATATGAACAAACAAGAGAGAGCCCAAGTGAACCACTTAACTTCCCACCTTAAGGAACTAGAAAAAGAAGAACAAAGACAACCCAAAAGCAGCCGAAGAAAGGAGATAATAAAAATCAGAGCAGAAATAAATGAATTAGAGAACAAAAAAACTATAGAAAAAATTAATAGAACAAGGAGCTGGTTCTTTGAAAAGATCAACAAAATTGACAAACCCTTGGCAAGACTTACCAAGGAAAAAAGAGAAAGAACTCATATAAACAAAATCCAAAATGAAAGAAGAGAAATCACCACGGACACCATAGATATACAAAGAATTATTGTAGAATACTATGAAAAACTTTATGCCACTAAATTCAACAACCTAGAAGAAATGGATAAATTCCTAGAAAAATACAACCTTCCCAAATAGACTGAGTCAAGAAGAAGCAGAAAGCCTAAACAGACCTATCAGTAGAGAAGAAATAGAAAAAACCATTAAAAACCTCCCCAAAAATAAAAGTCCAGGCCCTGACGGCTATACCAGCAAATTTTATCAAACATTCAAAGAAGACTTGGTTCCTATTCTACTCAAAGTCTTCCAAAAAATTGAAGAAGAAGCAATTCTTCCAAACACATTTTATGAGGCCAACATAACCCTCATACCAAAACCAGGCAAGGATGGCACAAAAAAAGAAAACTACAGACCAATATCTCTAATGAATACAGATGCTAAAACATTAAACAAAATACTAGCAAATCGAATACAACAACATATTAAAAAAATAATACATCATGATCAATTGGGATTCATCCCAGAATCTTAAGGATGGTTCAACATACGTAAAACGGTTAAGGTAATACACCATATCAACAAAACAAAGAACAAAAACCACATGATCTTATCAATAGACGCAGAAAAGGCTTTCGATAAAATACAACACAATTTTATGTTTAAGACTCTCAACAAAATGGGTATAGAACGAACATATCTCAACATGATAAAGGCCATATATGATAAACCATCAGCTAACATCATATTAAATGGCACTAAACTGAAGGCTTTCCCCCTTAAATCAGGAACAAGACAGGGTTGTCCACTCTCTCCACTCTTATTTAATGTGGTACTAGAGGTTCTAGCCAGAGCAATCAGACAAGACAAAGAAATAAAAGGCATCCATATCGGAAAAGAAGAAGTAAAGGTATCACTTTTTGCAGATGATATGATCCTATACATCGAAAACCCCAAAGAATCCACAAAAAGACTACTAGAAACAATAAGCCAATACAGTAAGGTCGCAGGATACAAAATTAACATACAGAAGTCAAGAGCCTTTCTATATGCCAACAATGAAACAACTGAGAAGGAACTCAAAAGAATAATCCCCTTCACGATTGCAACAAAAAAGATAAAATACTTAGGAATAAACATAACAAAGAATGTAAAGGACTTATATAAGGAAAACTCTAAACCATTGTTAAGGGAAATCAAAAAAGATATAATGAGATGGAAGAATATACCTTGTTCTTGGCTAGGAAGAATAAATATAATCAAGATGGCTATATTACCCAAAGCAATATACAAATTTAATGCAATTCCCATAAAACTTCCAATGACATTTTTTAAAGAAATAGAGCAAAAAATCATCAGATTTATATGGAACTATAAAAAACCCCGAATAGCCAAAGCAATCCTAAAGAAAAAGAATGAAGCTGGGCGCATAACAATACCTGACTTCAAACTCTATTATAGGGCCACGACAATCAAAACAGCATAGTATGGCAGAAAAATAGACACTCAGACCAATGGAACAGAATAGAAAGTTCAGAAATAAAACCACATATATATAGTCAAATAATTTTTGATAAAGGGGTCAACAACACACAATGGAGAAAAGAAAGCCTCTTCAATAAATGGTGCTGGGAAAACTGGAAAGCCACATGCAAAAGAATGAAACTGGACTACAGTCTCTCCCCCTGTACTAAAATTAACTCAAAATGAATCAAAGATCTAAACATAAGACCTGAAACAATTAAGTACATAGAAGAAGACATAGGTACTCAACTCATGGACCTGGGTTTTAAAGAGCATTTTATGAATTTGACTCCAATGGCAAGAGAAGTGAAGGCAAAAATTAATGAATGATGAGATACCACCTCACACCTGTTCGATTAGCTGTTATTAGCAAGTCAGGTAATAGCAAATGTTGGAGAGGCTGTGGAGAAAAAGGAACCCTCATACACTGTTGGTGGGAATGTAAAGTAGTACAACCATTATGGAAGAAAGTATGGTGGTTCCTCAAAAAACTGAAAATAGAACTACCTTATGACCCAGCAATCCCTCTACTGGGTATATACCCCCAAAACTCAGAAACATTGATACGTAAAGACACATGCAGCCCCATGTTTATTGCAGCATTGTTCACAGTGGCCAGGACATGGAAACAACCAAAAAGCCCATCAATAGATGACTGGATAAAGAAGATGTGGCACATATACACTATGGAATACTACTCAGCCATAAGAAATGATGACATCGGAACATTTACAGCAAAATGGTGGGATCTTGATAACATGATACGAAGCGAAATAAGTAAATCAGAAAAAAACAGGAACTGTATTATTCCATACGTAGGTGGGACATAAAAGTGAAACTAAGAGACATTGATAAGAGTGTGGTGGTTATGGGGGGGAGGGGGGAATGGGAGAGGGATAGGGGTGGGGAGGGGCACAAAGAAAACAAGATAGAAGGTGACAGAGGACAATCTGACTTTGGGTGGTGGGTATGCAACATAATGGAACGACAAGATAACCTGGACTTGTTATCTTTGAATATATATATCCTGATTTGTTGATGTCACCCCATTAAAAAAATAAAATTATTAAAAAAAAAAAGAGTGTGGGAAAGGTTCACAACAGTGTAGAAAAGGTTTATAAGAATGTGGGGAGGGTTTATAAAGCCTTAAATATATATATAAATAATAAAATAAATATTAGGTTGCTACTTCGCACATTTTCGCGTATCGCGGCGGGGGCGGGTATTCTGGAACCTAACCCCTGAGATAGAGGAGGGACCTCTGTACTGGTAGTATGTGAAAGTCCTACCCCCACTATCATTTGATCTTGTGAATCTTTAAAGTTAGCTATTCTGGAAGTTGCATATTAGTATCTAATAATAGTTTAGTTTGCATTTCCCTGATGTCTAATGATGTTGAGTATCTTTTCATAGGCTTATTGGCATTTGTGTATCTTTTCTTTTTTTACCTTTTACTTGTTGATTTTTTGGAGAGAGAGAGAAGAGGGGGGATAAGCAGGAAGCAGCAACTGATACTAGTTGCTTTCTCTGTGTGCCTTGACCAGGTAAGCCCAGGGTTCTCTGAACCAGGGACCTCAGCGTTCCAGGTCAACATTTTTTCAGCTGCGCCACCGCAGGTCAGGCTGTATATCTTTTATAATGAAGTGTCATTCACATAGTTTGCCCATTTTAGATTGGGTTGGTTATCTTTTTAATGCTGAATTGTAGAATTCCATCATATAGTCTAGATATCAGTCCTTTGCTAGATATATGTTTTGAAAATATTTTATTCATTTTCTAAATGTATTTTGATGAGCTGAAGTTTTTACTTTAGATGAAGCCTAAGTTATTATTGCTTTCTTTTATGGTTAATACCTTATTTGACCTGTCCTAAAAACCTGTATTTACACCTAATTTATAAAAATATTCTTTTTTGATTTCATCTAAACATTTGCAGTTTTAATGTATAAATCTAGGATTCATTTGAAATTAGGTTTTCAGTATGATGTGCATTTGGGTGAAAGGTTCTTTTTCTTGTTTGCAATCTAGTTATTTCAGTATCATACATTAAAAACCTTTCCTTTGCCCACTGGTGTTCCACACACTAGGTTGATGCTCTACTCCAGGGGTAGTAAACCTTTTTATACCTACCACCCACTTTTGTATCTCTGTTAGTAGTAAAACTTTCTAACTGCCCACTGGTTTCACAGTAATGGTCATTTATAAAGTAGGGAAGTAACTTTACTTTATAAAATTTATAAAGCAGAGTTACAGCAAGTTAAAGCATAAATAATAATTACTTACCAAGTACTTTATGTCAGATTTTTGCTAAGTTTAGCAGAATAAATCATTATAAAACAACTTACTATAGTTAAATCTATCTTTTTATTTATACTTTGGTTGCTCCACTACCGCCCACCATGAAAGCTGGAACACCCACTAGTGAGTGGTAGGGACCAGGTTGACTATCACTGCTCTACACTCTACTGCTGAGCCAACCAGCCAGATCTACGATGATGCTTCTTAATAGGCATTTTACTTGGATGAACAAAGTCTCTCTGTCCTGAAAGTAGTCAGCAACTCAAATCTCAGTTCAGTTATTTAACTTTAGCTCAGTTTCTTGGCATCTGCCTTCTGCACGCTTGATTCGCAGGTCAACCAGATATTTGATTGGAGTTTATATACATATGTGAGGTCTTCTACTTTCTGGTTTTCTTCTGTCCTAGACTATCATCCCCTCCCACCCTCATCCCCCAACCCATACACACTCTTTTCAGTCAATATTTTTTACTCAAATTCCACCCTTTGGTTCCTTGACAAAACTGCAGGTGTTTGTATTAGTGTTTTACTCATTCCCATCTTGCAGGTTGGGCCTCCCTCTTGCTAGAAGCCAAAAAATGCATAACCAACCTGAGCTAAGTCTTTCTGCCCAGGGGTCACTATCTTTCATTGTCTAGCTGCCTGTTTGTTTTGTTTTGCTTTTTTTACTTGCCAGTCTTTGAGTAATTGTGTTTGTGTGTGTGTTTAAATTTTGTTCTTTCGATAGGAAAAATCTCAACTCAGAAGTTCTAGAATGTGTGTCTGGATTTATTTTCTAAATGAACTTCTGAATTATCCAGATGTGTAGAGTTATCAGCATGGAGGGCCAGATAGTGTCTGAAGCGGTTCTTATTTGGACCAAACCTTTCATTTAAGGTGGTTTTAAAATTGTGTTGTTGAAGAGTTATGCCACTCTACCAAGATTACTATATAACTTTTAATGTTTTAACACAAAGGTTTAAAAAAATTTTATTTAGTTAAGGTTTAACTACCTTAAGTCCTCACTTACCATTGTTGATAGGTTCTGCAATTTTTAGTGAAATCACACCCAGTGAAACCAGTCTTACCGGAGGCAAATTGATATAAATAAGAGTTAAATTCCTGTGGCATCTCATCAACTTTATAACAAAATGTCATTGAACAAAATGATGTTATTTGAGGACCTGATGTACTCTGTTGTGATTTAGTAGCTAATGAAATAAATAAATACTTACAATGAAGATTTTGTCCTGAGTATTGAGCAGTGTTATCTTTTATGCAAGAAGCAGATAAAAATCTCTGCCCGTAACCCCAGGGATGAAGGAATATAATTAAAAATTTTTTTAAATCTAGTTAGTTTTCATTATAAGCCTCTGCCACTAGGTGGGAAAGCTAATTTCAGTCATTCAGCCTCTTCTCCACCCTCATCCCAGGGGTTATTTTCACATTATAGTTGGCTTTTAGATAACAGAGGAGAGACAACTATTTAGTCCTTGGAATTATGGGAGAAGCAAGAGCTAGCCCAAAGGGAATAAGATTGTAAAGTGTGTAGGAATTGGAGATGGAGAGGTAGATTATATTAGTTAATATTTTGGAATACTCTCTTACCACAGACATTTGGTTCATATATTTATTGTGTTGTTTTCACTTATGTGTTACTAATTACCATTTTTCTAGTGAGTTGAAAGTGAAAATCAGAGTACAGATATATAGTATGTATACATATGTATAATTACACTCAAGAGTTTAACAGATTATAATCTAGTTATCTCGTTTATAAAAGCAGTGTCAAATAATATTTAATTAATGAGCACTATTCCATTTTGAAGTAAATTTTAACCAACAAATGTTGGTAACATAGACCATCTGTTTAATCCAATACATAATGATGAATTATGAAACAGCCATCTTCATAAGAAGAAAATTGCTTTTTTTCTCATCATGAAGAAAGGAAAACTTTCAAATACTTTTATTTTACTCTTTCTTAGATCTTACATTTTAAGATTTAAATGTTAGACACATATGCTAAATATCTAATTATTTATATTACATATTTATTATATATTAGATAGCTTAATAAACATATCATTATCCTTCTATAATTTTTCTTATTTCCAACTACCTTCCATCTTTTAAATTTGCTTTTATTTATTTCAGCATCTTATTTATTTTATTTAATAAAGACTTCTCCAAACTGTCCTTACCATGAGAAAATGATAACAGGAGAGTTTTGGAAATGAGAATACATAAATTAAAACTTTTGGAGTCAATTTCTTGCATGAAGTGTTATGTTTTAAAATGTGCCATATTTGGAAAGTCCCTTGAATTACCTAACTTTCAAAATGTAATTTATTTCAAACTAATGTGTACTTGTCACCATTTTTTGAAATGTTTTAAGTACTTTGAAAATAGTAGTCTATTGTTAATTATTATGTTAATAATATTGTTGGTTTGCAAATTCATTAGGAGCTTCCCAGGTGCAATCTGAAACCAGCCCCTTACTGTGGAGGGCAGGGAGAAAACAAAGAAAAAGGCAGACCCCTGCAGATTGGTGAGGTGGCAGGTTAATAAGCAAAGAACTTATGCATGATGTTTGTGTTGATCGACATAAAATGAGTACTTTTCTGTAATCCACTTGCCAGAATCCTAAAAGTTTATATAGAGGCCATAACTGGGTCAGCCACGTACACACGAGGTATAACTGGATTCAAGTACATATCCAATGCAGTAGTCTCAACACCACGTTGCTATCTCAAGACTCTATCCCTAGAGCAGTTTCTGGGAACAAGAAAGCTAGCTGAACACACGTTCTAGGTATGGGGATAGAGAGCGCAGCCTCAGGTGTCAGGGTCCAGCTCTCAGATCGACTGGCAGTCACGTGTTTTCATGACCTCCTCCAACAAATATGTTGTATGTTTCAGGGGCCAAGAAACAGCAGCCAAACAGACCGAGATAAACGTTTCACGCTTTCCATGCTAGATCTAAACGAGTCACTAAAAGTCTTATTAGAATGATGATACTTTGAAAGAGCTTTGTTGAGTTTACCAAAATTTTAAAGATACATCATGTCAAAGTGACAGTTTCTTTACTTTCATCCTTATTTACAAAATTAGGGTAAGGTGAGCTATGTGATCCCAAGATCTCTGGCTCCAAAAGTATTTGATTCTAACAAATAATTAACTAATAACAAACTGTATTAAATGTAGTTAATAAGTACCAAATGACATGGTGTAATACTGCACTATATAAATAATCTTTCTTGATCATCGTGTCTGACTTGCTGTTGTGAGTCAGCAGTGTTTTGATGTTAAATGGTGTTTGTTTGTTGTGTGGCTCTTTGAGGTCCCAGGTGCAATGACCACACACAAGCATAAATTTCACATTTGCATTTTATTTTCTTGACTCAGCATAATCCCCCTATCAGTCTTCTCCAGTGACTTCTTAATTACTGATTATTTATGTCTTTACCTGCTTTGTATTGTTTGCAAGGTCTGCAATAAGTTCTGCATATCATTATGTTTGTGTAAATGTGTGAATATGTAGTAATGAAATCATTTATGTTCCAAGCACTTGATAAAAGCATATGTTTTTATATCAGTCTCACAATTTCAGGACACTTTTGCATACATGGGAGATCCTGCTGTATTTTATTGCATTATATTGCAAACTAACCTTGGCTGTTATACTTCAAGGACTCAGGTGTGGTGTCATTAGCAGCTGTGGAATAGATCAGAATTGCATTACCGCTGCACACCTACAAACCAAGGGTAATCCAGGCTCTTTCAGGCTTAACATCAGCATATGGACAACTCCTCAGCACTTGCCTGGCAAGATAGTTAATTTGGGAATTTTAAGCTATATTCCCTCAGGATGACTTCTCCAGATGATTTTTAACTTTTATAATGCAAATAGAAAGGCATGTAAAAATAAGCAGTGTCCAATTAAAACAGAGAACAAACATTTGTGCCTACATCTTCCAAAACTGGCCATTTTATAACAAATTGTGTTTTTAACATATTTAATTTCTACTTGCATGTACCTGAGGAATATTTCATTTATTGACATCCTGGATATAATTAAAGTAGTGATAGTAACACTTCTATGAACAAATTATCAGCATTATTGAGTCTATACTTAAAAATTAAGCACGAAGTGGCATCTATCAGAATTAGAAACAAGAAACTGAGTTACATAACTTTTAAACTACAGAAGTATGTATGGTTGTCCAGACTCTTAAAACCACTTCCTAATTGTTCGGCTTAAACCCTCTCCCTGACTGTAATTCCACCCATATCCCTAAAATCCATGTTCTTCCTAATAGAAAAATGGAATTTGGGGAAGTCAGATCAGATATCTCATATAAATCCAGAACAGGTTTCTATTACATTTTGCGTGAATTTACGATGTCTTTGTGGCCTAGGAGAGCTTTCATGATGCAATCTACCTCATGAACCCCATCTGCATCTACTCCTCCCTCTGTACTCCAGCCATCCTGGCTTACACTTGCCATGTGTATTTCTTCTGTGCTTGCAAATCCTTTTATCTAGAATGCCCTGCCCCTGCCTGTGGATCTTCTAGTGACTTTTTCTTTCAATCAATACTTTATTTTTAGAGTGGTATTGTGTTTACAAAAAAATTGAGTGGCCCCAACCAATCAGTAGAGCCCACCATGACTGATCAATTTTCCACTATATCATCTATATCCTTTGAAGCCATTGGGGAGTCAGGTCCTAGAATGCTAGCTCACCTGTATCTCCAAACTTGGCACTATTACCTTAAATAAACCTTTGCTTAAAAAAATTGAGAAGTACATAAATTCTCATATGCTCCCTCTCCCTCCACTCTTTCCCTGTACCTCCACATTCCCTTACACAATTTCTCCTATTATCAACATATTGCATTATTTTACTGTATCTGTTATAACTCATGAACAGATATGGATATCCTAATTAACTAAAGTCCATAGTTTGCATTAGGATTTATTCTAGTAATGTATAGTTCTATGTTTTTTTGAAAAATGTATAATGTCATATAGTTGTCATTACAGTAGTTTTCATAGTAGCTTCATTGTTCTAAAATTCCCCTCTGTTCCACCCATTCATCTCTCCTCCCAAATCTTTGGCAACCACTGGTACCTTACTATCTTCATAGTTTTAACTTTTCTAGAATGTCATATAGTTGGAACCATACAGTATATGGCTTTTCAGATTAGTTTCTTTCATTTAGGAATTGCACTGAAGTTTTCTTATATCTTTATATGGTTTGATAGTTTATTTCTTTTTATTACTGAATAACATTTTACTGTCTGTATGTACCACAGTTTGTGTATTTATTCACTTATTGAAAAACATTTTGGCTGCTGCCCTATTTTGGCAGTTATGAATAAAGATGCTATAAACACTTGTGTCCAGGATTTTATATAGGCATAAGTTTTCAACTGATTTGGGTAAATACCAAGGGAAATGGTTGATGGATCATATGGTAAGAGTAGGTTTACTTTTGTAAGAAACTGCCAAAATATCTCCTAAAGTGTCTGAATCATTCTGCATTTCCAGTAGCATAGAGTGAGAATTCCCATTGCTCCACATCCTTGCCAGCATTAGCTGTTGTCAAGTTATGAATTTTAACCATTTTTGAGATGTATAATATAGTATCTCATTTTTTAGTTTACAACTCCCTGATGACAAATTATAATTTTTCATATGCTTATTTGACATCTGTATATTCCTTTGTTTGAGAGTCTATGTAGGTCTTTTGTCCATTTCTAAATTTGGATTCTTATGCTCTTGTTGTTGAACTTTCAGAGTTCTTTGTATATTTTAGATACAAAATCTTTTTCTGATATCTATTTTGCAAATATTTTTTCTGTGTGGCTTATCTTTTTATTCTCTTAAAATACCATTCACAGAACAGGAGCTTTTCATTTTCATGAATTCCAATCTGTCCATTTTTTCTTTCATTTGTAGCGCTTTTGATGTATCTAAAAAGTCATCACCAAACTCAAAGTTACCTAGATTGTCTCCTATGTTATATTATAAAAATTTTACACTATCTCACTTTCATTTAGGTCTCTGACCCATTTTGAATTAACTTTTGCACAAGTCCTAGTGGCTTTTTATAACTCCTTCTCATTTTAATGTCACCCCTGCAAAGAGGCCTTTCGTGATCATACCAGCTACAGCACTTCTTAAAGAACCAGTCACTGGCTAACCTATTACCCTGCTTGATCCCTAACATTATCACTATCTGCTTTACTTATGGTATTCTCCTTTACTTATTTGCATACTTACTTTCACTTTGTCTAGAATTTAATTTGCATAGGTAACAATGTTGTAAAGTAACGTTCTGCCGGGTTTACATAGAGACACCAAGTCCAATGAATTTTTAAGGAGTTTTATTAAAAAAAAAGAAGATTTATTAACATGCCGGCCACATATGACTAACACGGGGCATAGCTGACCCAAATCGTGCTGTGCAGAATATAACCCTGAGGCAGGTTATATACCTTTGATTGCACAAACAGGTTGGAGGGAAAAGGAGGAGGAGGGGAAGATGACACAATCATTAGCAAGCTTATAACATTTGTCTATAGGATTTATAAAAAAAATATTTCTACATATTAAAACTTATAAGGTAACACAATAACAAAAAATGTTGTTTTACATATTAAAAGATATTCCCAAATCTTTCAGTGTCCATCTGCCATTCCTTTGTTTAGAGTTATATACATCAACTATAGGTCTTCAGGATGGGAGGGGGAACCTACATAGTGCCAGAGGATAAGTGTCCATGAATGGCCCATCAAATAAAGAAAGAGAGAGAGGAAAGGGCTCGCTGAATCTCTCTTCCCTTCCTCCCCACCTAGCTAGGTGTTTATCCTCTTCCTCATAGGTGCGGGAGAAGGGAGGGAATTCAAGTTTCCTCTCTACTTCCATTCAAAACCTAGCACAAAATTTTTCTATCTATAACACAATGCTGTCGTCCATCCTGAGTTGGTGCAAATCACACACAAGTATAAAAATCATATTTACAAAATCTCTCTGTATGCTTAACCCAAATTATAAAATGTTCCTTAAGCTACCTAGTAAAAGTGGGTTTCCTACACAGTATGTCTCTGTAAGCCCCAATACTTTCACATTCTTCTCCCCTCACTCCCTACAGAAAGAAGACAAGAAACCTAACTTTTTCTCCTAAAATATTAATATTAATTTTTCCATTCTTTGGTACCTTACCACAACCAGACTCAGTCCATCTTGTCCTGTGCCTATCTACTGCTTGGTACATATTAGGGACTCAACAAATATTTGGTGAATAAATGAATGATCAGGAAATACACTTATCCAAACTCTTAATTACATCATAAAATATGTTAAAGACTTTGACTGTGCCTTTATAATGAACAAGAATAGAACATCTCTAGGAATGAATACAGAAGGGTACAGAGTAGGAATTAAAATTAGAACAAAAGCATAGCTATTTTGTTTGCTCAACCTGTTACATATATTAAACCCAGCTGAATCTAGAATATGGTGCTCAAAGAAGAATGTGACTCTTAGGGAAATTAAATGATTTGCATGGAAGTGTTTAGAGTCCCTGACCAATTGCCAATACTATTTATTTTTAGAGAAGATCTATTTAATCACTGAACAGTCAATAGAAGTTTCAGATAGATTGCTTCTCCTTTCCACAAAATGCAAATTAGTTCTGACTAATTCTAGTTGAATTTTTATTAAGCAAATAATGGAAAAGAATGTATTTGTAATCTGGGTTAGATTAAATGATAAATTATATCTTTCTCTTATATAGGGAAATAATCATGTGACCCAATCTTCTTATAACCTCTTCTAAATCTTAGATCAAACAAAAAGCCAAAGAGGTTTTATAATTATTTCCTTGGCTGCTGGTGAGCTATTATGAAAACATTTCTTGAGTTTTGAAAGTATCCATAGTCAGATCTACCTGCCAGAGACCAAAGATGTATGCTTGGTTTATACTATAGTTATTGTCATCAAGATATTAATGTATCTGTTGGGACTAGTCATCCATTACTTGAATCTTTCAGGTCATATTTTTATAGTTCACAACCCACAAAAAATTGAAATTATTTTGCTCTTTCCTACTGCGTCTAATTATTTTTCTTTCTGTACATGTTTATGAAGGAAGTTAGAGAAAAACATCTATCTCTCTATTGTTTGATAAAGTACATTAGATCAATATTTATTGAGCAAACTACTCTCTAACTAAATTGGCTCAAAACACTGTGTTGGTTACCAACAAATATGTGACATAGTTTCTGCATTCAAGAGGTTACTGTCTTTTAAGAGAAATAAGATTCAGGTACTTAGAAATTAGGAGAAAAACACCAAAAATGATACAAAATACCTAATTTTTTTAGCACTTCAAAATGGACTAGTTTCATAGTCATTATTATATTTAATTCTCATAGTAAATTTTAAAAATGATATTAATGTAATTTTTAGATGGGCAGAAATGGTACTTACTAGAATTTTTAGGAAGGCTTTATACAGAAACAAAAATACTTGAATAGAGTTATAGGGAGTGGATGGAAGATGGAAAAAGGGAGAAAGCCATTATGGTGAGAAATAATGGAGAAATTATCATATCATCCCAAGAAGAAAGAATGAATGTGACTAAAACTAAATGAGTACCATTTGTATTTATTCTAAAAGTAAACAATGAAAAATAAATAAATAAATAAATAAAAGTAAGCAATGGAGAAATTGTGGCTTAAGAATAGAGTCAAGAGAGAATATTCTTCATTGTGTATTTATGTGCCATTACATATACTGTTTGTTTCTAGATTTCTGTGCTGATACATGCCATGCATAGAATAACAACATGAAACAGTCTTTTCTATTGTATTCAGCAGTAATATTTTTTAAAAACACAGTAAGAGAGTGCTATTTGCAAATGTTACTAATGGCTTTCAGTAAAATTTGCGATTCAACAAATTAACTACTCTGATTGCCTTAGTGCCAAAAATTTGGTGTACTTTTATTAAAATAATAAAACAAATTCCTAAAAATTGCATTTAATAACATTGGTTTTTTTAATTTATAGAAAAGAGTGCTATTATAAATGTATTCATTGAACATTTGTCTTTTCAATATTTCTTCTGACAACAATTTGGAAATTTTAAAAACTCCACTGTAAATTTGAATTTCAAGAGTGGACATTTATATTTTCAAGGTATCCATGTAATATATAGACAGTAAAATATATATGTTTCTATTTAAACAAGAAAATCCTAAGTAAGCAAACATGTCATTATAAAAGGAACTGCCTAATATTGCCTTCCTAAAGAGAAATGACATTTTAAAACATTTTATTAAAAAATACTATAGCATTAGTAACAATTTCATAGAAAAGAAAATAAATCATGCAGTCTAATTCCACCACATAAATATGGTAATTTACTTCTGTTTTAAGTATTTCCATCTGATATTTAAAACTGTGTCAGTTTTTGTATGGTTATACTGGCTAAAATTAGTGAACATAGAATGGTGTGATTTTGCACTAATGTATGCGTGGCTTTTACATTACTATTTAATTACTTGAATGTTTACATTTTCTTCATTGTGTAGTTTCATTTATTCCAGTGAATTTAGTATACATTTGGGTTTGCAAAACTCAATGCACTCTATGTCAAACTACAAATTGTAATGCATAAGTATTACATTACATGCCTGCTATTACTCTGATCTATTTTTTGAGAGGAAGTGGAAAAATATGTCACGTAGCTATCAGAGGAAATTTTTCTCGGGTACTTCAAAAGTTTTCCATTCAGGAGAAAGTAAATGCAACAAAGAGAGTCTGTGAGAAGAATCTACCTCAGACACTTAAGCTGAAAACAGAAGTCCAAATACTGGCCCCTGAATCATGAGGGGACCTTTTATCTACTATTTACTTTAAAATTAACATTTAGTAAAGAGACTTATCCTGATACATTTGTTTAAGGGATAATGTCATTTCCTGATTGACATCCTCTGATAAATTAGTGCCAGAGATAGAATTTAGGAAACAGAAAATGTCTTTTGATTTCAGGGACACAACTATCAATATGTTTAGTCTCATAGCTTTCTCCTCATGCTGGACTTGAAATTTCTTTAATAAAATGAGAACTCTGTCATATTTATTTTAGTGTCCCTCAGAGCACTGGGTACAATATCATGCATTCAAAAATTTATTGAATTGAATTGTGTTCCAATGGAGTCTACATACCTGTATAAATATTCAATTGGCCAATTAAACTTCAAATAACAGTTATTGAACATTGGCTGCATCTTAACAACTGCTCTGTTAACCATTTGCACAGTCTTTGTTCAAGTATTTTACCGTCCATAGCTTCCTTTTCAACTGTAATTCAAACATATTTAAAGAGTAAAAAATAAAATCCTTCATGGCTATTTTTAACTTTAGTAAGAACTGAGATACTAAACTGTTGGTTGATGAAATGGGGGAACTGTGTTGGGATATGCGTTATCTTTCTGGATGCCAATCTGAAGATTCTGTCACTCTCTGCTTACAACATATTACACTTATGGAGCCAAACTCCTCAACACAACACACGTAAGCCTTTGTGATATGGCACCTGACCACATGCCCTATCTTTATCTCCAGTCAACCTACCTCTTTTGACAATATTACCTGTCTGTCTCATCCTAGAATATCTCAGCTCCGTGACATCTTAGAACTTTTCATTTGCTTTCCTATCTGCCTAGAATGCTTATCCTTTGATGAGTCCTGTGATTGATTCCATAGTCCTACAGTTCCTAGATTAAATATCTCCATCTTAATCTAAAGTAGCTCCTCACCAGAATTGTTTGCTGTCAGATCACCACTTTATTCTTTTATAGGACTTATAACAATGAAAATCATATTCATTGGCTATCTTCTCCAACAAAGTGTAAATCTCATGGGCACAGAAACCTTTCTCTACCATTTTCTGTGATATAGTAATGCCTCATAGACAGTAAAAACCCGAATGCATAAACAAGTAAAATGCAAAAATGGAATATTTAATATCTTACTATAAGTAAATTAATTTGAAGAGGAGATATAATTCTGAGGCTCTTTTACATCTTTGTTTGTCTAAAAGCAATGACTAGATTATCCTCCATGTTGTGAGCCAGCCAAACCGTATTATTATCAGCACAAGTGAGCCTCTGATTTGCGTGAAGTTAGGAGATTTTCCAAAGTTAGTAATATGGATAAAAAAATAAGTATTCTTTGCACTTTGTTTTTATTAATAGAAAAAAATAAGTCTGTTTTTAAATTTTTTGAATGTAGATAGGTACCTTATGATAGCAAGTATTGTAACTTTCATATTTATATCAAATTTGACAATTAGCTTGAGCAGAAGTTCATACATTTGGAAGGTTCTTGGGAAGTTGTTACTTCTAAGAGCTAAAAGAAGACAATAACTTCAAACAATATATCAAAATCTTATTAAAATAAATCCTCGAAGACAAAAAAAACTGAACAGGATTTAATTTTCATTGACTTTAACAAGAATAAAGGTTGAACTTTGAAGTGTTTTTACTATATGCATAATTCTAATAGTATCTACCTCACTTCAAAGGAAATCAGTGAAAATCATTTCAGATAAAATAAGGGAATGTATGATCTTAATACATGGCACTATAATGGTGATTATGTCATAGACATGCTGACTATCTTATTTTTCTTTGAAAATTTTATATCATACTGTACCATTGTTGTCTGTGTAAGTTTTAAAATCACAATTAATATTTACCAATTTACTTTTTAAAATATGGTACAGGATAAGCAATAGTGTTAGCCTCTTTTTGCTTAACACAAACTTAGAATCCAAATTTTAGAGCTGAAACGGATCACAGAATCCTGTAATCTATTCCCTTGTTATATGAAAGCCACATTGGAGGCCAATTTAAATGACATTTTAAGATCGGAAGAATAATTAGTGGCAGAGCTAAAACCAAAATTCAAGTCTCATAATATCCACTCCAAAACTCTTTGTGAAACACTATGCAGGCTACTTCTGCTTGATATATTATGTATGGTAGCATCATGGGTTCTCTGAATAGGTTGAACAAGACTTTACTGTGGACTGACAGATTAGCTGAGAGAAGACAAAAAGGATCACAGCAGGTTCAGATGAAACATTGATAGGAGCCACCATCTAAATCCAATATGGTCTCAGTATGAGAATGCAGAGCTGACAGCAACCAAAACTCTAAAATATTTGTGTATGAGGGATAAAGATACAGCTTAGCAGAGCATTAAAGTATAAAGGGGAATTATTAAGTATTGTTAATAATTCCAGTGTGTACTAGTCTTCTGTCAGTAAATTGATTTTACTCTGGACTGGATAATTTGTTCGTCTTGCCTGCATCGAATCTTTTGTTGAATGATTATCATAATTATATGTGTGAAGCAATTTTCTTGAAAGTATAAAGACTTTGGTTACTTCTTATGAATTTATGGTCTAATAATAATAGCAACAACAACAAAAATAGCAAACACTTATAGGGTGCTATCAGTACTGTATAAAACCTACATGCTTTTACTTCTTTAAATGCTTTAGATATTTCTCATACATTACATATTTGAACTCCTTTAATTGCCACAAAAACTTATAAGTTTGGTGCTCTTATTATCTCCATTTTACAGATGAGAAAACCAAAGAAGATATACTAAGTTGCAGAGCAGGATAAATCCTGGAGATAACATTCTCAACCATTTTTTAAATGTGTAAAATTAGCCTTTTATAAAGAGGATTGACACGTTAGCGAGAATTGAGAGAAAAGGTTGCATTCCAAACTGATGCTTTCTGCTGATGTTGGGAGGATTTTTTCGTGGTGTAATAGTTTCCACTTAATGAACAAATTGTTTTAAGTAAACATATACCACTATGGTACTAAAGATAAAAATATTTAGCCTATTTCTTTCCCATCTGTGATTCCAATGTTGCTATTTGTATAATAGTATTCTGAATTTAACCTGAAAAAAATATAACATTTAAAAAATTAACATTATACACTTTAAAATTTTTCTAATGCATAAAGAGGAGCAATAAAATCAGTCATTTACTAAATAAAGCATAATGGAAGCATTCATTATAATGTTGTTATAAGAATAATGAATAATCAAATTTATTCCATTGAGTTGAGAGCTCATCAGTAAGAAGACTTTCATTAAGGAGACTACCACATTTAGCAATAGATACCGTGCCTATGCACATACATATATGCATGCGTGCATACAAATATGTATATAAGGATTTAAATGATTTGTCCACAGCCTCATATAGCACTCCCCTCTTTTCAGGGGGTTATACCTGGTAGTGAATGTTCTCTAAAACAATCTGCTCCCTAGAAGAAAAGCACAAAAAAGATCCCCTTCTAAGATATTAAAAAGCCTCATTATTGTATGTCATATCGCATATTCTTCTCCCCTGTGTCTTGATAGATTTTATCAACTCTCCAAAAGCCAGTTTAATTTTATAATTTCTAAAGTTTTCCTTTAGTTTGATTTCTTTCTTCTTCAATTTTTCCAAGAACTGAAATCTCTGCAGCACATCTAGCACACAGATATGTGGTATTTGTGCTGTTAATTATTGATCCCTGCTACTAGAGCATGTGTATTAAAGAATACACACTTTGCAGGTGGTGTCTCTGTCTTAACTCCACAGTACTTAGTACAGAAACATAAGTGGGAGACTTTCAGGAGCACTCTGGTCCCTTTGACCAATCAAAAGTAGTGCGCACTGAGTTCCAGTCCACAGTAGCAACATAGGAGGCTCTGGTACTCACTCACACCACTCGCACAGCAAATCTACAGCTACACACAGATTTCTCCGTGAAAGAAATTCACAAACTAGCTGAGCTTCTCCTTTACCTGAGGCGAATGAGAAAATACAGCCAAACAGGTAGAAAAAGCTGAAATGTCTCTTCATCAACCTCATCTTCAGGACAGCAACATACATTGAGTTGGGAACTCACAACTTCCAGCTTATTCCTAAGAAGCAGAAGGTTTGAACCTAAAATTTAGCACCTCAACTTTTAAAACTTCCATCTGAGGGAAGGGCACCATTTCCGCTGAAAGCCTACAGGGCTTGCATCCTTGCAACCCACAAGACTGCAGCATCTGACACACAAGGACTTTCCACAGCATAGCACAGATGGAGAGGGCAAAAGTGCCCATCCTCCAGTCTTTCTCTGCAACAGGTCAACTGGCATATTTTAAAAGCTGCTGCCTGAGAATGCCTTCTCCCCTCCCCTCCCCTCCCCTCCCCTCCCCTCCTCCTCCCCTCTCTCTTCTCTCTTCTCTTTTTTCTCCAGTCTCATGCCAGATAACCAGTGTCTCCCTGAAAGGCACTTGTAAACATGTCTAACTAGACATACCAAGGGAAGGATATTTAAATAAACAAAACTAGCAATAAAAGATGAGACATAGCCCTGGCTAGTGGCGCAGTGGATAGAGAGTTGGCTCAGTGTGCAGAAGCCCTGGGTTTGAACCCTGGTGAGGGCACACATGAGAAGCAACCATCTCATTCTCTCCTCCTTCCTCTCCCCCTTCTTTTTCTCTTCCCCTTCCACAGCCAGTGGCTCAATTGGTTTGAGCATCGACCCTAAATAAGAGTTTCCAGGTGAATCCCGGTAGGGGTGCATGCAGGAGTCTGCCTCTCTATCTCCCCTACTCTCACTTAAAAAAAAGATGAGACATCACAACTTACACTATACAAATTTTTAAAAAATCATAAGAGACTATTATGAAAAATTATATCTCAATAAATTAGACAACCTAGAAGAAATGAATAAATTCCTGGAAACATTAAGTTACCAAAGCTGAATCATGAAGAAATAGAAAATCTAAACATGATAAAGGTCAGATATGACAAGCCCATAACTAACATTATACTTAACAGTAGAAAGTTGATCGGTTTAGGGAGAAATGACATCTTAACAATATTGATCTTCTCACCCATGGACACATTGTACCACTCCCTTTGTATAAATCATCTTTAATTTCTCCCTATAATATTTTGTAATTTCAATATAAGGTCCTGTGCATCTTTTCTTAGATTTTTCCAAAATTATTTTATGTTTTTGATGCTGTTTTAAATGTATCAGTTTTGAATCTCAAGATCTGATTGATTGGTGCTAACATATAAAAATACAACTGGTATTTTAATATAACAATTTTATATTCCATGACCTTGCTAAACTCACTTGATAGTTCTAGTAGCTGTTTTATACATTCCATCAGATTTTCTACATAGATGATCATGTCATCTGCAAAAAAAGCTTTACTTCCTTTATTTCAAAAAAAAAAACAAATAAAAATCTGAAATCTTTTCCTTTAAGATGTGGAGCAAGACAAGCAAGGATGCCTACTCTCATCACTTTATTCAACACAATACAGGTGGTAACAGTCAGAGCAATTAGGCAAGTTAAAGTAATAAAGGCATCCAAACTGAAAAGGAAGGAGTAAAAATAGCTCTACTTGCAGATAGCACAAGATGACATGTAGCAAACCCTAACATCGTCACCAAAAGCACTGTTTGAAGTAATAAACAAATTCATAAATTGGCAAAATACAAACGCAATATAAAAAATGAGTTGCATTTTATGATGACAACAAACTATTAGAAAGGGAAATTAAGAAAGTAATCCTATTTATAATTGCATCAAAAAGAACTGAATGCCTAGAATACTTTTAACCAAGTCGGTAAAAGGTCTATACTCTGAAAAATATAAGACATGGCTGAAAGAAATTGAAGAAGACACTGGTAAATGAAAAGATATTTCATGCTTATGGATTGGAAGAATTAATATTTTAAAAATATCCATACTACTCAAAGCAATCTACAGATTTAATGCAATCCCTATCAAGATTGTAAGGCATTTTTACAGAAATAGAGAAAACAATACAAAAACTTGTACAGAACCACAGAAAATCTGAATAGTCAAAACAATTTAAAAAAAAAAAACAAAGCTGACAGCAGTGTTCTTTGTGATTCCACACTGTATTACAAAGCTATAGTAATAAAAACAGTATGGCATTGGCATAAAATACACATACAGATCAATGGAACAGAATAGAGAGCCCAGAAGAAGCCCAGAAATAATCTCACACGTATACATCAATTTATTTATTGCAAAGGAACCAAGAATATACAATGAGGAAAGTACAGTCTTTTCAATAAATATAGTGCTGCAAAAACCAAAAAGCCACATGCAAAAGAATGAAACTAGAGCCCTATCTTACACCTCACACAAAAATCAATTCAAAATAGATTAAGAGTTAAACATAAGGCCTAAACCATAAAACTTAGAAGATAGGAAGTAAGTTCATTAACATTGGCCTTAGTGAATATTTCAGACCAAAAGCTAAGGCAACAAAAGTAAAAATAAACAAGTAAAATATCAAACTAAAAGCTACTTAATGGCAAAGGAAATTATCAATAAAATGAAGAGACAACCTACAGAAAGGAAGAAAATATTTGCAAATTATATAAGTGATATATCCAAAATATATAAGCTACTCATACAACTCAATAGCAAAAACAAACAACCCAGTTTAAAAATAGGCAGAAAAACTGAATCAGCATTTTTCCAAAAAAGACATACAAATGGCGAAAAGGCACATGAAATGGTGCTTAGCTTCACTAATCTTTAGGGAAATGCAAATCAAAGCCATAATATGGTTTCACCTTATACCTGTTAGAATAGCACACTCATCAAAAGGACAAAAGATACTGTTGGTGAGAATGTGGAGGAAAAGGAACCCCTGTGCACTGTTAGTGGAAATGTAAATTGGTGCAACTATTATAGAAAACATTATGGACTGTTCTCAGAAATTAAAAACAGAACCATTATAAGATGGAACAATTCACTTCTGGGTATAAATCCAAAGGAAATAAATACAGTATCTTTAAGCGATACCGGTACTCCCATGCTCATTGCAGCATTATTCATAATAGCCAAGGTATGGAAACAATCTAAGTGTTTATCAGTAGATTAATGAAAAACAAATATGAATATGAATAGATATAGATATATAGCTATATATACATACAATGATGGCATACTCAATAATGAGAAAGAATATTTTGCCATTTGCAACAACATGGATGGCCCTTGATGACATTATGCTAAGTGAAATGAGCTAGAGTAAATCAAATACTGCATGGTATCATTAATATATGGAATCTAAAGAAAAAAAATGTCAAACTCATAGAAACAGAATAGAAGAGTGGTTGCCTGGGCCAGAAATGGAGACAAAAAGAGAGAGGTTGCTAAGAAAGTTGAACTTTTGGACTATAAGATGAATTAAATCTGAGGGTCTAATGTAAAACTGGTAACTATAGTTGATAACGTTGTATTATGTAAGGGAAATTTGCTTTGAGAGTAATACTTACATATTCTTACTCAAAAAAAAAAAAAAGAAAACTAGCAAAAAGGATAAAGATGTGAGGTGATGTACGTGCTAAGTAACTACGATATTTCCTCATGTATAAGACACCCCCATGTATAAGACACACCTTAATTTTGGGCCCGAATTTTGAAAAAAAAAAGTATTACATAACATATTGAACTCAAGTTTTATTCATCATAAAATTCATACAGCTCCTCATCACTGTCAAAACTCCCATCCATTAGCTTGTCCTCATCTGTGTCTGATAACGAATCACTTTTTTAAACAATGAACACAAAAACAAGTGCAAAAAAGTGGGAAATGCAAGTAAGAAAATCTACAACACTGTATAAGACACACCCAGTTTTTAGACTCCAAATTTTTCAAAAAAGGTGCATCTTATACATGGGAAAATACATATG
This sequence comes from Saccopteryx bilineata, assembly GCF_036850765.1. Lineage (NCBI taxonomy): Eukaryota > Metazoa > Chordata > Mammalia > Chiroptera > Emballonuridae > Saccopteryx > Saccopteryx bilineata. The sequence goes on along the minus strand of NC_089494.1, from coordinate 22,135,344 downwards.
GGAGAAATCCCTTCACAGTGTATACATATCAAATCACCTAATGTACACTTTAAATATCTTACAGTTTTGTCATTTATGCCTTAATAAAGTTGAATTCTTAAAGTGCATATATATTTGGATGTGGGATGGTAGTAATTCATGTAAGAAAGTGGCAACTAAAGAGTTTTCCTCTTTGAAAGGATTTGTTTATTTCTCTATTGAGATCTGTAGAAGGAGATAGTTAAAAACCCAGTCAAACATTCATTAGGTTAAATGTAACTGGTGCCTTCATTTGATAAGAAAGTCTTATCTAATAGCATTCCATGCCTACTTCAAAAAGCAAGGAAGATCTCAAATTAACAATATAACCCTACACCTAAAATAAATAGAAAAAGAACAACAAACAAAACCCAGAGGAAGTAGAAAGAAGGAAATAATAAAAATAAGAGTGGAGGCCTGATCTGTGATGGCACAATGGATAAAGTGTCAACCTGGAATGCTGAGGTTGTCAGTTAGAAACCCTGGGCTTGCCTGGTCAAGGCACATATAGGAAGCAACTACAGAATGTTAATGCTTCCCATCCCCCTCCTTTTTCTTTCTCTCTCTCTCTAAAAAAAAACAAACAAATAAGAACAAGAATAAGAGTGGAAATAAATGTCAAAGAGACTAAAAACATCAATAGAGAAGATCAATGAAACCAAGAATTGATCTTTGAAAAGATAAACAAGATTGGCAAACCTTTAACTAGATTTGTTAAGAAAAAGAAACAAAAAGAAAAGACCAACATAAATAAAATCAGAAATGAAAGTAGAGAAGTAACAACTAACACCAAAGAAATACAAAGGATTGTAAAAGAATACTATGAAAAACTATATGCCAACAAACTGTACAACCTGGGTGGAATGTATAAATTCCTAGAAACATACACTCTTCCAAAACTAAATCATGAAGAATAAGAAAACCTGAATAAACCAATGAAAACTAGTGAAATTGAAGCAATAAACAAACAAACAAAAAAAAAAAACCTTCCAGCATATACAACTCCTGGACTGGAGGGCTTCACAGGTTAATTTTATCAAACATTTAAAGAACTAGTACCTATTATTCTCAAACTATTTTGAAAAGAAATTCAAGAGGAGGGAGACTCCCAAACTTTTTACAAAAACAGCATGATTCTAATCCCAAAACCAGACAAAGATACTACAAAGGAAGAAAATAGGCCAGTATCCTTTATGAATATAGACATAAAAATCCTCAACAAAACACTAGCAAACTGCATTCAACAATACATTAAAAAGATTATACACCATGATCAAGTGAGATTTTTCTGGGGATGCAAGGTTGGTACAATATTTTCAAGTCACATAAAAGTGAAAGGTAAAAATCACATGATCATATTAATAGATGCAGAAAAAACATTTTATGAAATTCAGCACCTATTTATGATAAAAAAAACTCTCGCAAAATGGGAAGAAATGGATCATTCTTCAATATAGTAAAGGTCATATATATCAAACCCATAGACAACATCATACTCAGTGGGCAAAAACTACAAGTGTTTCCACTAAGATCAAGAACAAGACAGGAATGTCCACTTCTACAGTTCTTATTTGACATAGTACTAGAAGTTCTAGCAATTAGACAAGATAAAAAAAATAAAAAGCATCCAAATAGAAAAGGAAGGATCAAAACTCATTATTCACAGATGACATGATATTGTACATAGAAAACCCTAAAGACTCCATCAAAAACTACTAGACTTAATAAATGAATTCATCAAAGTAGCAGGATATAAAATTTACGTTAAGAAATTGGTGGCATTTTTATACACCAAAAATGAACTATAGAAAGAGAAATTAAGAAAACAATCCCATTGACTATTGCAACAACAATAAATAAGATACCTATGAATAAACATAACCAAGAAGGTAAAAGACCTGTACTTGAAAAATTATAGGATAGTGAAGAAAGAAATTAAGGAAGATACAAATAAGTGGAAGCATATACCATGTTCATGGATTAAAAGAATTAACATCATTAAAATGTTTATGTTAGCCAAAGCAATCTACAAATTGAATGCAATGCCTATTAAAATACCAATGACAAAAAAATAATAAAATAAAAAACAAAATACCAATGACATATTTCACAGATAGAGAACAAATATTTCAAAAATTTATATGAAACCAAAAAGGACCCCATATAGCTGCAGCAACCTTGAGAAAAAAGGAAGTTAGAAGCATCACAGTACCTGACATCAAACTATGTTACAAGGCCATTGTAATCAAAACAGCTTGGTATTGGCATAGAAACAGGCATATAGATCAATGGAACAGACCACAGAGCCCAGAAATAAACTCATGCCTTATGGTCAGTTAATATTTGACAAAGGAGACAAGAGCATACAAATGGAGTAAAGACAGTCTCTTCAATAAATGGATGTGAGGAAAATTGGACAAGTACACACAGAAAAATGAAACTACACCACCAACTTACACCATACACAAGAATACATTTAAAATAGATAAAAAACTTAAATGTAAGTCATGAAACCATAAAAATCCTAGAGGAAAATATAGGCAGTGAAATCTGACATCTCTTGCAGCAATATTTTTGCTGATATTTTTCCTTGGGCAAGTGAAACAAAAGAAAAAAAAATGGGACTACATCAAACTAAAAAGCTTTTGCAGAGCAAAAGAAACCAACAACAAAATGAAGAAGAAATACACTGAATGGTAGAGCATGTTTGCCAGTGGTTTATCTGATAAGGGATAGTTTTCAAAATTTATAACTAACTTATAAAACTCAACACCAGTAAGACAAATAACCCAATTAAAAAATAGGCAAAGGACCTGAATAGACACTTCTCTAGAGAGGTCTATACAAACAGCCAATAGACATATGAAAAAATGCTCAAGGTAACTAATCATCAGAGAGATGCTAATTAAAACCACAAGATATCACTTCACACCTGCTAGAATGGCTAACATCAATAAATCAAGAAACAACCAATATTGTCAAGGATGAAGAGAAATGAGAACCCTCATGTATTGCTAGTGGGAATGAAGACTCATGCAGCCATTGTGGAAAACAGTATGGAGTTACCTTAAAAATAAATGGAACTACATTTACACCCAGCAAACCCACTTTTGGGGATATATCCTAAGAATCTTGAAACACTAATTCAAAATAATATATGCAATCTTATGTTCATTACAGTGTTATTTACAATAGTCACAATCTGGAAACATCTCAAACATCTATCAGTAAATGAGTGGATAAATAACTGCAGTACATTTACATAAAGGAATATTAACATGGCCATAAAAAAAGAAGGAAATCTTACCTTCTGCAACGGCATAGATAAATCTGGATATTAGTATGCTAAGTGAAATAAGCCAGTCAGAGAAAAACAAGTACCATATGATTTTACTTATACGTGGAACCTAACAAACAAATTAAACTGATGACCAAAATGGGAACAGAGATGACTTTACGAGAGGATGGGGGTTGGGGAGCTGGAAGACAGAGGTAAAGGGACTAAGCAATATATATATATATATATATATATATATATATATATATATATATATATTGAATGAATATATATATATATGTAAAACACATAGACACAGACAGCAGTGTGGTATTAGCCATAGAGAAAGAGGGGTGAAAGGTAGGTGAAGGTGGGCAAAGAACGAGAAAATAGGGAGGATTAAATAGTATTTTTTTAAAATGATGATACTTGTTCTAATGTTCCTTGACATACTTTAGAATTATTAAAATGATTAATATATTCATGAAATTATTAACGCTCCCCATAATAAGGTAATGGTGGACTACCTGGAATCCCATCTTTCTTGTTTCCTAAATTATATTATAACTTCTTTGAATGATTCATTTCTAATTATTTTAGAATTGCTGAATTACCTAGTAATAAAGGCTAGAAGGAAAAACTTAGTGATTGATAAATAAAGTACTTTTGAAAGGATGTTTTAAGTCACATATTCATTTTTGTGTAGGATTTCCTAAATTGCATGATTGTACCAACAAAAATCCAAATCTTAGTTGTCTTACATTTCTTTTCTCCTTACAAATTTAGCAATACCAGCACCTTGCATGGTTTGCTGTTACCTTCTAATCCTCTTTCTATTGATTCATGAAAATGTTGACTGTGAATTCTCCTGAACTCTATCCATATACACACTTAGCGCATCTGAAACTAAAAATTACTCTTCACATTGTTTCTTTTATCTTTTTGCTGTTATAAGACTTATCTGTGACTTCTTTCTCTATCCCATTATAGGAATGGCATCATGAAATAAAATATATGCTGACAGTTTTCAGATTTATTATAGTATATAATACTTTCACATTTTAAAGAGTGATGTTCCACAGTTAAATTAATCCAGAGATTAAATCTCCTTGAAAGGAATTAATCCTCCCAGAGTGTTTTTTTTTTTCCAGCACAACTTGATGAAACTATAATTGGGTATGTACTTTTGGAAACTGCAATACTTTTCATCTGTTCATCTACTTTAGGTAGAATTTTTTGTCTTAATATCTTAAAATATTGTTTTCTTGTCTAATCATTACAATCGAATGTATTGATATTAGTGCATTTCAATGAAAGTGTCAACACCAATAGAAAATTACATTCAGGAAGTAGATTTGATTCAGGTACTTAAAAAATCAGTGTGTATGAAAATTAGAAAGTCAAATTTTTGTGAATATTACCTTAAAGTATTTCAATTGACATGCCAACTAAAGTTCTGGGAAAACCTAGCTCTAGTTCTACCAGTGAGCACCTGTTCATTTGAGTTCATCGTTTGTCATCTATCAACCTTGACTATAGGTGATTGTCAGCCTGTAACAACAGCAAATCATGGACTTAGTAACTGAGACTCCATTGAAGACCTGATGTTTGACTGTATATATTACATCCTTATCTGGCTATAAACAGCCTACTTTATACCTCTATATGTATCTCCCTTCCCCAAAGAAAGAGAATTTATTAAAGAAGATAAAATAATCCTGATGTCTGATCTTACAGCCTTTCCCAAGGTGCTTGCCTGAAGCCAAACTACAAATCTAACTAGATTGGACTCCTGAATATGTAATCAACATTAACAACTGTTTTAACACACACTGAATTCTATTCCCTCACAGAACAAAATATGCTTGGTTTATTTCAGAGTAATGCTTGTGCCCATATTCTTGTGTGGGCAGTAGATATAGTCATGGTCACAGTATATCAGCACAGGGTTTGGTGAAATCAGGCCCATCAGCTATGGTGAGGTTGAGGGTAGAAGAGTTGGCATGTAGACCAGTATTAAGAGTTAGATCAAGTGCATAGACAATGCTCAAGGTCACCCCTTCACTCCGTTTTTGAGATCAGAACTCTGCTTTAGTCATTGCTTTCTGACAAGCCCTGCAGTTGACACTCAGGGAAAAAAGTGGAAAAGGCGTCTTATGGTTGATGAATCTGGGTGATAACTATTTGATCAATGCATGCTTTACTATACAACAAATTTTCTGTTCATACTCATGCAATGAGGAATATATAAGGTCTACCAGAAAGTTCTGTTCGTTTCTATCACAAGTTTCAACACATAAGCACATGTTTATTTGGCACATGTGTGCCTCTCTATTTTTATCACTTAATGTATACATACTGACGTAGCAAATTAACTAAAACAAAGTTGATTCACGTTAGTCTTATGTGTGAAGCGATAGTGTACCCATGGCTACTGATAAAGTTCATTTCATTTACACCACTGTAATTTTTACGAATTTCAACAAGGAAAAAATGCTACAGAAGCATGTCTGTAGCATCCACCATATTCCCCGGACTTAGCACCCTCTGACTATCACTTGTTTTTGTCCTTACAAAATTTTTTGAAGGGTGAAAAATTCAAAAATGAAGAAGATATCAAACAAGCACTGGTTCAATTTTTCGCATCAAAAGATAAAATATTTTTCAAAAATGGGATATACAAATTGCCCTCACGCTGGCAAGAAATCATTAATAATAATGGCAATTACGGCCCTGGCCGGTTGGCTCAGCGGTAGAGCGTCGGCCTGGCGTGCAGCGGACCCGGGTTCGATTCCTGGCCAGGGCACAAAGGAGAAGCGCCCGTTTGCTTCTCCACGCCCCCCTTCCTCTCTGTCTCTCTCTCTTCCCCTTCCGCAGCGAGGCTCCATTGGAGCAAAGATGGCCCGGGCGCTGGGGATGGCTCCTTGGCCTCTGCCCCAGGCGCTAGAGTGGCTCTGGTTGTGGCAGAGCGACGCCCGGAGGGGCAGAGCATTGCCCCCTGGTAGGCAGAGCTTCGCCCCTGGTGGGCGTGCCAGGTGGATCCCAGTTGGGCGCATGTGGAAGTCTGTCTGTCTGACTGTCTCTCCCCGTTTCCAGCTTCAGAAAAATACAAAAAAAAAATAATAATGGCAATTATATTATTTAATAAAGTTTATTGACGGTAAGAAAAATTTGTATTTTGTTTTATTCCAAAAACGGACAGAACTTTCCAGTAGACCTTATATAATATTTTAATTCTAAGTTCATTCCATACTGTAATAAAACATTTATTTTCCAACTAGCATTTCTTAAGAATATATATTTTTTGCATCTTGCCCATAGTAAACAATCTTTAGGGAATTCTGAATACCCTCCCTTCCCAATCTTGCCTTAATTAGAAAAATAAGGTATGTGAAATCATACCAGAGTAACCAATCTATTACACATTCTCAAACCATTTTCTTGATCATGTTCAGTTAATTTATCTTTTTAAAGTTTCCCTTTAACTAGGTAACTTTAAATGTGATATTGTCTAAAAAATATAATATATACTTACACTTTTGTGGTCAAAATGCAGAACTAAGCTTCTCAGTCTACATAGTATTCTTTTTTTATTATTCATTTTAGAGAGAGGAGAGAGAAAGAGAGTGAGAAAGGAAGGGGCAGGAAGCATCTTATATTTTCCTTGACCAGGCAAGCCAGGGTTTCGAACTGGCAACCTCAGTGTTCCAGGTCGACGCTTTATCCACTGCGCCACCACAGGTCAGGCCATGGTATTCTTAAAAACAGTGTGAAATCTACCCTCATACTTCCCACACTATTTTTTTAATTAGAAAGAATAAAAAAGAAATTGCTAGTACAGGGAAAAGATTAATACAGTGTACATTTAAAAATAAAGAATTGTAAAATGTCAAAGATAAAAGTATTTCCATAGTAAGTTGAATTATTCAAAGGAAAAAATACAGTATTTGGTATGGGTTTTAGTGTGTGAATCATTTACTTTGTGATGAAAATGATCATGTTTAATGATGTGAATTGTATTTTTTTAACAGTTATGATAAATCTTTTAAACCTAAACTGAAAATTATGTGTCAGAGGCTCTCAAATTAAAAACAAAAGAAATACCCTTCCAGAGTGAGTTAGTAATTTTTAGAAATTATTATCTTTCAGTTTATGCACTTGAATACCACTTGGTAAATTCACCTGCTACAATAATGTATACCTTGGTTTCATGCAAGGTAAAGATATCTCGTTATATTCTTTTAATAATTTGAATCCAAATCGCTATGGAAAGACTGCTTTTTATCCTGGATAAATTTGGCTATATCTTCAGGGTGTCTCTGTGTCTGACTTTTAACCCTTTGCATAGGAATATTCGTATCATGTTTGTTTAGTTTAAGTTAGGACCGTCTAGGTCAGGTTAATTCTTCTATGAGTGCTCGCAGATGGAAAACTATATATACTGGCCTCTTTCCATTTGTTCTAGCCTGCTGTGCTTCACTGATCTCTAGAAATTTGACCATCCACACCCGTGATGCTTTATTACTTTATTTATATGGAACTAAAGGCATTGGACTATTATTTTACTTGAATAGCAATCTGTCCTTAGACTATAAGTGATTTAGGTTTATTTTTAAGAAGTATCATTCAGTTATTCTAACCAAAAGATACAATACAGTGGAATATAATTAGTACCTTATTTCTGTATGGACTTTCAATTTCTTACTTTCTTGAGGCAGATTACCTAAGTTTATTTCTGTTGTAACAGATCTTGTTGACAGAGCATTCAGGCCAGGGTTACCGCTGTCAAATAAAAATGAAAACTACCTGTACATATCTCTCTAGATCATTTAAAGTAAGCAAATTTTAGTTAAAATTGTTTCAAGTAAACAAAATATATATTTTTAAAAACCAGGTAAGTCAAACCAAACATTTACTTTAATGAACTTTGATTTATGATCTGTCTACTCAAAGTGCCATTTTTGAGAAATTTAAAATCACCACTAATATTTGTAAATGGTGCAATATACACTTATTAGTCCAACTAATAGTAATATGTGCATTCCTGAAAGGGACTTGGTAAATTTAAAATCACTTCTTATTTTGCATGACCTGTGGTGGTGCAGTGGATAAAGCATCAACCTGGGATGCCAAGGTCACTGGTTCAAAACCCTGGGCCTGTTTGATCAAGGCACTAACGAGAAGCAGCAACTATAAGTTGGTACTTCCTGCTCCTCCTCTCCCTTTCTCTCTCTCTATCTTTCTAAATCTCTCTCCCTATCTCAAATAAATGAATAAAATAATTTTAAAAAAATAACTTTTTATTTGATATTACGGAGATTTTTCTTTTTTTTTTTTTGGCAAGCTCAGGGTTTTTGTGTTTTTTTTTAAACTTTATTTATTTATTCATTTTAGAGAGGAGAGAGAGAAAGAGAGAGAGAGAGAGAGAGAGAGAGAGGAGAGGAGCAGGAAGCATCAACTCCCATATGTGCCTTGACCAGGCAAGCCCAGGGTTTTGAACCAGCGACCTCAGCATTCCAGGTCGAAGCTTTATCCACTGCGCAACCACAGGTCAGGCGGAAATTTTTCTTAGATATTTATCACCTGTCAAAAATTCCCAAGGATTTAATTACATTTTATTTGTTCACATATTTTTATAAGACATATTTTGGAAAACTTTCTAAAATCTCACATTTAGTAAAATTAAAATATACCAACCTTAAGGCTGGTTGTAAGGCTTAAATAAGCTTACATACACAGCTTTGGCATATTAGAGTTCCATAAATTTTATCTATTGTGAAAAGTTTTTTATTATTCTATTGATTATCTGAACTTTCACTAGTTTAAAAGGTCCTTCAAAAATAAATATATTTTCTCTTATTTCACATGATTTTTTTAATTCCTCTATCCATGATTCTTTTCCAGGTACTTTTTTTCTATATATTTCCAGAATAAAATTTCTGATATAAGCAATCAAAGATGAGCATTTTTATTATTATTTATTTATTTATTATTTACTTATTGAAAGAATATCGATTTGTTGTTCCACTTATTGTGCCCTGACTCGGTCTCTGCAGCCTTGGCGTATCAGAACCATGTTCTAGCCAGCTCAGCTACCTGGCCTGCGTCTCAAATATGAGTTTGCTAATGACTATCAGCAAGGAATGACAACATGATATTTAATGTTTTTGGTTTTGTCTTTTAAATTTTTCAAGTACTTCTTTATATATTGTTAAGGTTTATTTCTTTTATTTTGTTTCTATTTGTGTGTGTGTATGTTTTTATTAGACATGACCTGTAGCTTTATTATGTTATCTATAGTAACTTTTAAGTAATTTAAAGAGATTATTATTAATTTATATATTGCTATGCACTAATAATTGTTCAAATTAAACCTAATCCATAACTCTCTTTGCCTTATATTGTGCTTTCTTAGAAATGGAATCATTACTATCCCATTGGTGACATTTTTACACATTTAATATATTTTCTTCTTAAATTAGTTCTATTTATGTAATTACAGTTATAGCTACATAATATTCAAACTTATGGAGGACAGTTAGCATTAATGATATTCTTATACTTATTTATGTACAATTTTTAAAGTTATTTCAGGAAGCCTTAAATTTACACTTAGTGCTCACTTTATTGTCTTCCAACTCTAAAACACAAATAAAGTCCTGAAGTTCCACATTGAATTTTAGTTTTAATACTTTTGTCAGGAGCACAGACTTTATTTTTTTTTATTTTTATATTTTAATAAATTTTTATTAATGGTAATGGGATGACATTAATAAATCAGGGTACATATATTCAAAGAAAACATGTCTAGGTTATTTTGTCATCAAATTATGTTGCAAACCCCTCGCCCAAAGTCAGATTGTCCTCCGTCACCCTCCATCTAGTTCTCTGTGCCCCTCCCCCTCCCCCTAACTCTCTCCCTCCCTCCCTCCCATGTCCTCCCTCCCCCCCCCACCCTTGGTAACCACCACACTCTTGTCCATGTCTCTTAGTCTCATTTTTATGTTCCACCAATGTATGGAATCATGTAGTTCTTGTTTTTTTCTGATTTGCTTATTTCACTCCTTATAATGTTATCAAGATCCCACCATTTTGCTGTAAATGATCTGATGTCATCATTTCTTATGGCTGAGTAGTATTCCATAGTGTATATGTGCCACATCTTCTTTATCCAGTCTTCTATTGAAGGGCTTTTTGGTTGTTTCCATGTCTTGGCCACTGTGAACAGTGCTGCAATGAACATGGGGCTACATGTGTCTTCACGTATCAATGTTTCTGAGGTTTTGGGGTATATACCCAGTAGAGGGATTGCTGGGTCATAAGGTAGTTCTATTTGCAGTTTTTTGAGGAACCACCATACTTTCCTCCATAATGGTTGTACTACTTTACAGTCCCACCAACAGTGAATGAGGGTTCCTTTTTCTCCACAGCCTCTCCAACATTTGCTATTTCCCGTCTTGTTGATAATAGCTAATCTAACAGGAGTGAGGTGGTATCTCATTGTAGTTTTGATTTGCATTTCTCTAATAACTAATGAAGCTGAGCATCTTTTCATATATCTGTTGGCCATTTGTATCTCTTCCTGGGAGAAGTGTCTGTTCATGTCCTCTTCCCATTTTTTTATTGGATTGTTTGTTTGTTTGTTGTTGAGTTTTATGAGTTCTTTGTAAATTTTGGATATTAGGCCCTTATCTGAGCTGTCGTTTGAAAATATCATTTCCCATATAGTTGGCTGTCTGTTTATTTTGATATCAGTTTCTCTTGCTGAGCAAAAACTTTTAATTCTGATGTAGTCCCATTCATTTATCTTTGCCTTCACTTCTCTTGCCATTGGAGTCAAGTTCATAAAATGTTCTTTAAACCCCAGGTCCATGATTTTAGTACCTATGTCTTCTTCTATGTACTTTATTGTTTCAGGTCTTATATTTAGGTCTTTGATCCATTTTGAATTAATTTTAGTACACGGGGACAGGCTGTAGTCGAGTTTCATTCTTTTGCATGTGGCTTTCCAGTTTTCCCAACACCATTTGTTGAAGAGGCTTTCTTTTCTCCATTGTGTGTTGTTGGCCCCTTTATCAAAGATTATTTGACCATATATATGTGGTTTTATTTCTGGGCTTTCTATTCTGTTCCATTGGTCTGAGTGTCTATTTTTTTGCCAATACCATGCTGTTTTGATTATCGTGGCCCTATAATATAGTTTAAAGTCAGGTATTGTAATGCCCCCAGCTTCATTCTTTTTTTTTAGGATTGTTTTGGCTATTCGGGGTTTTTTATAGTTCCATATAAATCTGATGATTTTTTGTTCCATTTCTTTAAAAAATCTCATAGGGATTTTGATGGGAATTGCATTAAATTTGTATATTGCTTTGGGTAATATGGCCATTTTGATTATATTTATTCTTCCTATCCAAGAACAAGGAATATTTTTCCATCTCATTGTATCTTTTTCGATTTCCCTTAACAATGCTTTGTAATTTTCATTATATAGGTCTTTTACGTTCTTTGTTATGTTTATTCCTAGGTATTTTATTTTTTTTGTTGCAATCGTGAAGGGGATTATTTTTTTGAGTTCGTTTTCTAGTATTTCATTGTTGGTATATAGAAAGGCTATGGACTTTTGTATGTTAATTTTGTATCCTGCGACCTTACTGTATTGGTTTATTGTTTCTAATAATCTTTTTGTGGAGTCCTTCGGGTTTTCGATGTATAGGATCATATCATCAGCAAAGGAGCACAGACTTTAAAGATAATCTCTCTGTCTCACTCTGGTATTTGAATCCCAGCTCTACCACTTACTAGGAAAATGTTGTTGAAAATCAGGTTGCTTAATAGTTTCTTGAATATATTGTTAAATTTGGAAATATGACTGCTTTTAGGATAAGTAGAGGTGAGAAGAGAAGAATAAAGAGCAATAAAGTGAAACAGCATAATGAAGGCATGAGCAACAAGTGCCAAGGAGACCCGGGGAAGTATGGACTAAGCCAGAGGATGCACATATGTGATGGGTTAGGAAGTGTTAGGAAACAGTAGTTAGACTGGGTGAATTTATGTTATGGAAAACCTTGAACATCTAGAAAAATGTAACAGTTGAGCAGAAGAGTAATATAATAAGAACTGTTTTCAGAGATTATTTATGTAGAAAGAAGAATAAACAAGGTAATTAAAGCAGCAAAATAGCTACTGAATTATTCTGATGTATAGTAAAGAAGGTTAAACTTGCCTGACCAGGTGGTGGCGCAGTTGATAGAGCATTGGACTGGGGCATGGATTGAGTTCAAAACCCCAAGATCACCAGCTTGAGTGCAGGCTCATCTGGTTTGAACAAGGCTCACCAGCTTGAGCCCACAGTCGCTGGCTTGAGCAAGGGGTCACTCTGCTTTGCTGTATAGCCCCTGAGTCAAGGCACATAGGAGAAAGCAATCAATGAACAACTAAGGTGCTGCACGAAGAATTGATGCTTCTTATCTCTCCCCCTTTCTGTCTGTCCCTGTCTGTCCCTCTCTCTGTCTCTCTCTGTCTCTGTCTCTCTCTGTCACACATACACACACACACACACACACACACACACACACACACAAAAGGTTAAACAATATAATCAAAGAAAAAAGTAAAGAAGGGACTGGAACATTGTGGGAGAATTTTAATAGAAGAATTGTCTGGATGGAGGCTCCTGAGCCCATCACCTCCCAGGTACCATTACTAGTTTCATCTACTCCCCTCCCCCACTGGTTTTCAGTAGGAGGAAAGGAATTAATAGCATCAGCAAATGGGCAGGAGCTGTTAGGAGTGGAACAGTCCAGAGATAGGATATTAGCTGAGTAATCTTGAGTGGCCTTTTTTGCACAGGCACAGAAGAACACAGTCCTATATCAACTATATTTTACACCTCTTAACCATATATCTGAAAAACCACAGCTCCTGTTGAATTTATGAATAGGCGGTATTTATTACTAGGCACATTAGACTGATTTAGATACTACTACTTCCCAATGTTGATTCAGTTGCCATAACCTCAGTTTTTAAAAATTTTTAAATGTTCTGTTTTCCTCCAAACAGAACTAAAACCATGAGCAATTTCATCTTGAATATGAGGTCATCCAGATAGACAATGGGGCTACAATTTTTTTTTTTTTTTACCAAATCATGCATAAATATTTTTCTTATTAGCTTCGGCTGTTCAGACTTAGTTTAATATGGAAATGAACTTTTCAAGGTTTCTAATCCAATGATAGTAGTGAATAAAATGAGATTGGAAATATCTTGTTATTTATCTGCACTAGCTTGTTCATGGAGCATTAATAATGGAAGAAGAGATTGCACTGATTTTGTAGTCTTCCGTATAACCAGTTTCATTATTAAACTAGCCTTGGTCACCTTGGTGACCATGTTTTCTTCTGACCTTCTTTTTAAAGAAGGTTTTCTTTCCAGCTTATGAATCCCAAGTGCCTTAATGAGGGCCTCTGTAGGTAGCCTATCATACAGTGTTGTAATAAAGCAAAACAGAGCTGCAGAAATGCAACCCAGCAGTAATCCTATTAAGAAAAGTGGCCTATGTCCGAGATAACATAAAAAAAAACAGCTTCAGCGGGAAGGGAGAACACTGTGGCTCATCCATGGGATATTGAACAAGAAACTCTCTTAACCTCATCAGCAGGTAGCTGACTGTGGATTCTAATTTTCATTCGCTTATCATGCTACTGTTCAATAGCAAGCAGTGATTCTTGCTGGCTTTGTTGCTAGCACCTCATTGGGCCTCTTCTAACAAGGACCAGTAATGAAAGTTGTAGTTACTGACTGTGAAGAAATTTCATCTCCCTCCCCTAGCTCTGTAGGTCTGGAGATCTGAATAAAATGTATCTTTTTTTTTTTTTTTTTTTGGAAATGATTGCTCCATTAAGATCTGTAACTCTAGATTTCTAGATTCTTCAATCTTATATACATAAGCATAGTTTTCTTGTACATTTAGTCTCAAGGTTCTATTACGATTATATGATATAAATCCTCATATGCTGACCCTCACCCAACAACTTCTAAAGCAGTGGAGATGTTGCCCACATTTTGGCCATCGTCAGATTCCTATATTCATACTTAAGCCACCGTATTCAACATTTCCCCAAATGGGCAATAGGCCTGATATTGCCAAATCCTGCACAAAGAGCACTGTCATCCAAAGCAGTTCATTAAAAAGCTCTCATTATTGGAGTAATAATAAAGCTTTATGCCATGGGCATGGGTATACAATGAGACACAGAAATAACATAAAGTTTCTTCCTTTGTTAGAAACACTTCAGATTGTAGTGCCGGCTCCTGGTTCCTGGAAACACGTTGTGGATATGTTTGCAGTATAGAAAACAAGAGCCAGGACCCCACTAGAGATAATAGTGTGTGACCTCCTGACTTAGTGGTTGAGAAAACCACATCCCAGAGCAAATGTCTCATTTTCTAGCCAAGTCACCTGGAGACTTTGTATCAACATAAGGATAAGCCCGAAGTTCTCCTACTTCATTTTACTGCTACAAAGGACAAGTCATTAACATCAGCATAAGAAGTAATTTGGGCACACCTTCCTTCCAAAACAGCCTCTGTTATAATATAAAAGATGATCCAATTCCAGGATGTGACATTATAGTGTGAACTGAATGATGAGTCTCCCAAAAGAAGTGAGCATATAGCTATGAACTCATTCTGCCTTTTTTTTTTTTTTTTAATTTTATTTTTTTAATGGGGTGACATCAATAAATCAGGATACATATATTCAAAGATAACAAGTCCAGGTTATCTTGTCGTTCAATTATGTTGCATACCCACCACCCAAAGTCAGATTGTCCTCTGTCACCTTCTATCTTGTTTTCTTTGTGCCCCTCCCCAACCCCTATCCCTCTCCCATTCCCCCCTCCCCTCCGTAACCACCACACTCTTGTCAATGTCTCTTAGTTTCAGTATTATGTCCCACCTACGTATGGAATAATACAGTTCCTGGTTTTTTCTGATTTACTTATTTCACTTCGTATCATGTTATCAAGATCCCACCATTTTGCTGTAAATGTTCCGATGTCATCATTTCTTATGGCTGAGTAGTATTCCATAGTGTATATGTGCCACATCTTCTTTATCCAGTCATCTATTGATGGGCTTTTTGGTTGTTTCCATGTCCTGGCCACTGTGAACAATGCTGCAATAAACATGGGGCTGCATGTGTCTTTACGTATCAATGTTTCTGAGTTTTGGGGATATATACCCAGTAGAGGGATTGCTGGGTCATAAGGTAGTTCTATTTTCAGTTTTTTGAGGAACCACCATACTTTCTTCCATAATGGTTGTACTACTTTACATTCCCACCAACAGTGTATGAGGGTTCCTTTTTCTCCACAGCCTCTCCAACATTTGCTATTACCTGACTTGCTAATAACAGCTAATCGAACAGGTGTGAGGTGGTATCTCATTGCCGTTTTGATTTGCATTTCTCTAATAGCTAAAGAAGATGAGCATCTTTTCATATATCTGTTGGCCATTTGTATTTCTTCCTGGGAGAAGTGTCTATTCATATCCTCTTCCCATTTTTTTATTGGATTGTTTGTTTGTTTGTTGTTGAGTTTTATGAGTTCTTTGTATATTTTGGATATTAGGCCCTTATCTGAGCTGTTGTTTGAAAATATCATTTCCCATTTAGTTGGCTTTCTGTTTATTTTGTTATCAGTTTCTCTTGCTGAGCAAAAACTTCTTAGTCTGATGTAGTCCCATTCAATAATTTTTGCCTTCACTTCTCTTGCCATTGGAGTCAAATTCATAAAATGCTCTTTAAAACCCAGGTCCATGAGTTGAGTACCTATGTCTTCTTCTATGTACTTAATTGTTTCAGGTCTTATGTTTAGATCTTTGATCCATTTTGAGTTAATTTTTGTACAGGGAGAGAGACTGTAGTCCAGTTTCATTCTTTTGCATGTGGCTTTCCAGTTTTCCCAGCACCATTTATTGAAGAGGCTTTCTTTTCTCCATTGTGTGTTGTTGGCCCCTTTATCAAAAATTATTTGACTATATATATGTGGTTTTATTTCTGGACTTTCTATTCTGTTCCATTGGTCTGAGTGTCTATTTTTCTGCCAATACCATGCTGTTTTGATTGTCGTGGCCCTATAATAGAGTTTGAAGTCAGGTATTGTTATGCGCCCAGCTTCATTCTTTTTCTTTAGGATTGCTTTGGCTATTCGGGGTTTTTTATAGTTCCATTTAAATCTGATGATTTTTTGCTCTATTTCTTTAAAAAACGTCATTGGAAGTTTGATGGGAATTGCATTAAATTTGTATATTGCTTTGGGTAATATAGCCATCTTGATTATATTTATTCTTCCTAGCCAAGAACAAGGTATATTCTTCCATCTCATTATATCTTTTTCAATTTCCCTTAACAATGGTTTATAGTTTTCATTATATAAGTTCTTTACATTCTTTGTTATGTTTATTCCTAAGTATTTTATTTTTTTTGTTGCAATCGTGAAGGGGATTATTCTTTTGAGTTCCTTCTCAGTTGTTTCATTGTTGGCATATAGAAAGGCTATTGACTTCTGTATGTTAATTTTGTATCCTGCGACCTTACTGTATTGGCTTATTGTTTCTAGTAGTCTTTTTGTGGATTCTTTGGGGTTTTCGATGTATAGGATCATATCATCTGCAAAAAGTGATACCTTTACTTCTTCTTTTCCGATATGGATGCCTTTTATTTCTTTGTCTTGTCTGATTGCTCTGGCTAGAACCTCTAGTACCACATTAAATAAGAGTGGAGAGAGTGGACAACCCTGTCTTGTTCCTGATTTAAGGGGGAAAGCCTTCAGTTTAGTGCCATTTAATATGATGTTAGCTGATGGTTTATCATATATGGCCTTTATCATGTTGAGATATTTTCCTTCTATACCCATTTTGTTGAGAGTCTTAAACATAAAATTGTGTTGTATTTTATCGAAAGCCTTTTCTGCATCTATTGATAAGATCATGTAATTTTTGTTCTTTGTTTTGTTGATATGGTGTATTATGTTAACCGTTTTACGTATGTTGAACCATCCTTGAGATTCTGGGATGAATCCCACTTGATCATGATGTATTATTTTTTTAATATGTTGTTGTATTCGATTTGCAAGTATTTTGTTTAGTATTTTAGCATCTGTATTCATTAGAGATATTGGTCTGTAGTTTTCTTTTTTTGTGCCATCCTTGCCTGGTTTTGGTATGAGGGTTATGTTGGCCTCATAAAATGTGTTTGGAAGTATTGCTTCTTCTTCAATTTTTTGGAAGACTTTGAGTAGAATAGGAACCAAGTCTTCTTTGAATGTTTGATAAAATTCGCTGGTATAGCCGTCAGGGCCTGGACTTTTATTTTGGGGGAGGTTTTTAATGGTTTTTTCTATTTCTTCTCTACTGATAGGTCTGTTTAGGCTTTCTGCTTCTTCTTGACTCAGTCTAGGAAGGTTGTATTTTTCTAGGAATTTATCCATTTCTTCTAGGTTGTTGAATTTAGTGGCATAAAGTTTTTCATAGTATTCTACAATAATTCTTTGTATATCTACAGTGTCCATGGTGATTTCTCCTCTTTCATTTTGGATTTTGTTTATATGAGTTCTTTCTCTTTTTTCCTTGGTAAGTCTTGCCAAGGGTTTGTCAATTTTGTTGATCTTTTCAAAGAACCAGCTCCTTGTTCTATTAATTTTTTCTATAGTTTTTCTGTTCTCTAATTCATTTATTTCTGCTCTGATTTTTATTATCTCCTTTCTTCGGCTGCTTTTGGGTTGTCTTTGTTCTTCTTTTTCTAGTTCCTTAAGGTGGGAAGTTAAGTGGTTCACTTGGGCTCTCTCTTGTTTGTTCATATATGCCTGAAGTGATATGAACTTCCCTCTTATCACTGCTTTTGCTGCATCCCATAGATTCTGATATGTCGTATTGTCATTTTCATTAGTCTGTATATATCTTTTGATCTCTGCACTTATTTCTTCTTTGACCCATTCATTTTTTAAAAGTATGTTGTTTAGTTTCCACATTTTTGTGGGATTTTTTTCCTCTTTTTTGCAGTTGAATTCTAGTTTCAAGTCTTTATGATCAGAAAATATGCTTGGTACAACTTCAATTTTTCTGAATTTGCTGATGTTGTTTTTGTGGCCCAACATATGGTCAATTCTTGAGAATGATCCATGTACACTGGAGAAAAATGTATACTCAGTCACTTTGGGATGAAATGTCCTGTAGATGTCTATCATATCCAGGTGCTCTAGTGTTTTGTTTAAGGCCACTATGTCTTTGTTGATTCTCTGTTTGGATGACCGATCTAGAGCCGTCAGCGGTGTATTGAGGTCTCCAAGTAAGATTGTATTTTTGTCAGTTTTGGTTTTAAGATCAATAAGTAGCTGTCTTATATATTTTGGTGCTCCTTGGTTTGGTGCATATATATTAAGAATTGTTATGTCTTCTTGATTCAGTGTCCCCTTAGCCATTATGAAATGGCCATTTTTGTCTCTAAGTACTTTTCCTGTCTTGTAGTCAGCATTATCCGATATGAGTATTGCTACACCTGCTTTTTTTTGGATGTTATTTGCTTGGAGTATTGTTTTCCAGCCTTTCACTTTGAATTTGTTTTTATCCTTGTTACTTAGATGAGTTTCCTGTAGGCAGCATACAGTTGGATTTTCTTTTTTAATCCATTCTGCTACTCTGTGCCTTTTTATTGGTGAGTTTAATCCATTTACATTTAGTGTAATTATTGATACTTGTGAGTTCCCTATTGCCATTTTATATCTTGCTTTCTGTTAGTTTTGTGTCTTGTTTGATCCTTCTCTTTCGTTTTTCTATCTTTTGTTTTTATTTGGTTGTATTCCATACATCTTTCCTCTGTTGCTATCTTTTTTATCTCATGTGCTTCTGTGGTGGTTTTTTCAATGGTGGTTACCTTTGAGTAATGAAAAGGGTCCCTACCCTGTTCATTGTAGCGAACTATTTTGTGAGTACTTTTGCACTCCATCGTCTTTTGCTACTGTTAATCTCCATCTTCTCCCCCTCTTTCTTTTTGTTGTTGTCACAGTTTAAATTTGGTTTTATTGTGTTCTTCTTGGAGCTTTTACTTGTGGCTCTGTTTTTTTTTGTTCTTTGTATCTGATTGGAGAACCCCCTTTAGTAATTCCTGGAGTGGGGGTTTTCTGATGATAAATTCCCTCATCTTTTCTGTATCTGTGAATGTTTTTATTTCTCCTTCGTATTTGAAGGATAGCTTTGATGGGTATAGTATTCGTGGCTGAAAGTTCCTCTCTTTCAGGACTTTAAATATTGGGGTCCACTCTCTTCTAGCTTGTAGAGTTTCTGCTGAGAAATCTGATGATAATCTAATGGGCCTTCCTTTATATGTTGTATTCTTCTTTTCCCTGGCTGCCTTGAGAATTTTTTCTTTGCTGTTTGTTTGTGTCAATTTCATTATGATATGCCTTGGAGTAGGTTTGTTGGGGTTAAGAAAACTTGGAGTTCTGTTTGCTTCTTGAACTTGAGGCTTTAGTTCTTTCCACAGGCTTGGGAAGTTCTCATCTATTATTTGTTTGAGTATGTTCTCCATTCCATTTTCTCTCTCTTCTCCCTCTGATATACCTATTATTCTTATGTTATTCTTTTTGATGGAGTCAGATAATTCTTGTAGGGCTATCTCATTTTTTTTAATTTTTGAGTCTCTTTCTTCTTCTCTCTGTTGTGCCTCAAGTTGCTTGTCTTCTATTTCACTAATCCTCTCTTCTATCTGACCTGTTCTATTAGCTAAGCTTGTTACTTCATTTTTCAGCTCGTGAATTGAGTTTTTCATCTCTGTTTGATTTGTTTTTATAGTTTCAATTTCCTTGGACATATATTCTTTGTGTTCATTGTGTTGTTTTCTGAGCTCCCTATATTGCCTTTCTGTGTTTTCTTGTATATCTCGGAGGATTTTTAGGATTTCTATCTTGAATTCTCTGTCATTTAGCTCCAAGGTTTCCAATATATTAAATTTTTTCTCCATAGATTTTTCCTCATCTAGCTGTGTTACCTCTCTTTCTTTTGTATCCATGATATTTGATTTTCTCTTCCTTAATGGCATCTGAGGGTGGTTTTGTTGATAGTATTAATGAGATTTAATAAAGAATAAAAAGTTTAAAAAAATAAAAAAAATAAAAAATCGAAAAGAGTTGTTTTTTTTTTAAAAAATTAATAATGAAATAAAGAAAAATAAAATAAAATAAAAATTAAAAAAAAAGGAAATTATTCCCCCCTTCCTTTTTTCCTCTCCTCTCCTCTCCCCTCTTTCTTGAGAAAATCTTGTGGTGGACTGTGAGTTATAACAAACAATGCCTGTGATGGAGGGCCTGAATTGGGGAAAAGTAATAAGGGGGCAAAAAAGAAAAAAAGAGAAAAAAAAAAAAAAGAAATAGAAAAAAGAAAAAAAAAGAGCGTATGGACCCACAAAAAGCAAATAAGGAAAAAATTTGGGTCAAGAATAAAATGATTTGCTTTTAGGTATTGGTTTTCTAAGAGTTATGATGAGAGGAATAAGAGGAAAATGGAAAAATGGGGGGACAAATTAAAAACTTACTATTGTATTTAGTGGAACAAGAACTAGATAATATGGAGAGCCAGGGATGGGAGCACTGCTAGTGAGTTAAAAAGGTGAAGTAAAAACCCCCCAAAATGCCACAAACATAGGTTTGAATCCCAGATAAGATAATTTGTTTGTTATTGAGGTTTGAATGAGAGGAGATGTAAAGGAGAAAGGAAGAAACTAATATAGAGGGAGAAAAGAAAGAGAGAGAAAAAAAAGAGAGAACCACTAAAAGAAGAAAAAAGAAAGGAGAGAGAGAGAGTTAAGGGTTTTGGAGTGCAACCCTCATAGAGAGAAAGGAAGAGAAGAGAAAAGATAATGGGAGATGTAACACTTATGGGTAGTGTAGTTCAAGGAGAGGAGAGAGTAAGACCGGTAGAGAGTTAATCGGCCAAATTGGAGGAGGAGAAAAAAGTATCAAGAATGAAAATAAGAGAAACAAACGAACAAATATAATAAAATGGGATAGGTTATAAAGTCTGCAGATTATTCTTGATTTTGAGAGGTTATCTTCTTGCTTTTTCTTTTCTCTCCCTCTTCCTGGTCGGTGACTCTGTACCCCGGGTTCTGCCCCTTTGGCACACTCAGGTAGAGGTTTGCAGTTGATAAGTCTCTATGGCAATGTCATGTATTGTGCTTTAGTCTCGTGGGAGTCGAAGCTCATTAGCATTTATAGGCTCCGACAGTGAGAGAGTCCGTGTTCCTGGAGCCTTTCTCCTAGTCTTTCCTTCCTCAATTAGTAGCCTGATAATCCAGCTATGGGGTTGCTGCTGCCTCTGCCTGGATAGTAAGAGGCTCAAAGAGCTGGCAACTCCCCACTCTATTTCCACTCAGCACAGGGCTCTGGGTAAGGCTCAGTCAGTCAGAGCTGCTAGCATAATCAGGCGGGCTTTCCGCCCACTCAAAGACCACTGGCTCTGCCACTCTGTCCGGTAACACAAGCGGGCGCCCACTTCTGGGGGGCGCTTGGAGGAAACTCTCACTCACTGTCTGCGACCAGGATATCCAGCCAGCAGTCTCACGCTCTGAGTGAAACCCCCAACCGCAGGGAAAAGTTGCAGCGTTGGAATTGAGTCTCGCTCCGTCCCCGTGCGCGGCTTTTGCAAGGCGCTGGGGCGGCTCGAGATTCCGCTTTGGCCCACACAAAGGCCCCTGACTCTGCCCCTCTCTGCGATAACACGGGCGCGCACTGCCGAGGCACTCGGAGGAATCACTCACTCCTTATCTGCGCGCGCAAACCAGGATATGAGGCCGGCCACGGTTCCCTCTGAGTGAAACACCCTCCAGCACGGAAAATCTCCACCGTTGGAATTAGTTCTCTCTCCCTCCCGTGCGTGGCTTTCCCAGGGCGCTGGGGCTGCCCAGAGACTCTGTCCTCGGCCCACAGAAAGGCCTCTGACCCTGCCTCTCCGTGGGGCAACACGGGCACCCACTCTCGGGGCCTAGGAAGAAATTCTCGCCCACTAACTGCGCACCGACCAGGAGACCGGGTAAAATGGCCGCTCCGCTTGTCTTTCTTTGTTTGGGTTTGGCGCGAGTGTTAGCTTGTATTGCCCGGGTTGCCACAGGATCAGATTTTCCTCGGCTTGGATTTGCGTGCCACAGCCTGGTTCGGCCTTTTGTGCCGCGGCGGCCTGGATCTATTCACCCCCTTTGCCCGCCTCAGTTTCTATATTCACAGTTACCAGAGAAAGCCGCCCTGTTTAGGTTAGTGAGGAAGGCGGAGCATTTCTTACTCCCTTTTTCCTTCAGGGTTTGGTTATATATTTAGCCAATTTTTCACTCAATCATACCTTTGGGTGTATTGCGAAGCATCTGGAAGCTCCAAGTATAGGTTTTTCTGTTTCTGGTTGAAGATCTTGTTGAGTTTTGGAGGAGATTTATCGGTATCGCTTCCTACCCTGCCATTACTCTCTCATTCTGCCTTTTGAGAGACACCTATCAGTCAAATAAGATTCCCAGACCTACCTTAGTAAATTTCTAGAATAACTTCGATTTTATGGACTATAAGTATAACCAATGGTTATTTCTGAAAGTGATGCAAACAATAAGGGGTTTATTGATTCACAAAACATGTAGACCGAAGAAGGGAAGATCTAAGATAAATTCACCAGTTTCACAATGTCGAGATTCTCATTCTCCATGATTCTATTGGCTTTGCTTGTTCAGTACCACTATGTTTCCCGGCATTATGTACAGCCAAAGGCAGGAAAAAAAGTGACTAATGTCTGTCTTTGTCCCTTTTTTAGAGTCGAGGAAAACTTTTCCAGTCACTCTCCCTAGTAGATTTCCCCTTTTGGCTCATTAGTCAGAATTACATCACATGTCCTTGTCTAAACCAATCACTGTCAAGAAAACGAAATTACCGCAATTGGCTTAGTGTAACCAACCTTCGTTTCCCCTGAAGCAAAAAGCCTCCAAGTATCTAGAAAAAAATCAGAATTCTGTTGGAGAAAAGAAATTAGGAAATATTTGAGGGAGGATGATGATCAAGTCACATAATTTGTGTATATTTCTTAATTACTAAGCATGTGTTTCTTTTAGGAGATATTTAAGATGTAAGGCATTATCAGAACTCAGGATGCATCAGTCTCTGGCATGTTACCACTACTTGTCACAAATCTAGAAACATCCTTTGCATGCAATAACATGGCACCTGGGAACATGTACTTCTGTGTCAATTATGACTGATAACCCTACTTGGAGGAATCATTATTCTACTCACAGAAACAGGAAACTCAGCAAATGTTAGAGAACAAGGCTTTTAACTTAGGCAATAATGGAAGTTTTTATTCACTTTCCCACTCCTGTCCCCAGAATAATCTCATTGACTCTCCCAGAAATTGCACTTGATGAGGGATATAAACTCTTTAACAGTCAGGCTCCATAGCAGCTCAGAATTTAGACCAGACCTTAATGTAGCAAGATGGTATTTTAAAGTCTGCAAGTAGAATGGGCAGGAGTAAGAACAGGCATCTGGTCTTTAGAGCACACTGAATAGAGACTCATTTGGCTCTAGCAGAGGGTTCCTGACATAGGTCAGAATCTAACCCGAAGCAGAGCAAGCCCAGGATGAAGAACTGGGTCAATTCTGTGCAACTGAAAAAAATATCACTGCTTTTCAGTTTTCTTTATGTCAAAATCTGGCTTTTTACATTGCTATTTCTAAAACACTCTCATTAAGTTGCTAGGGACCTGAAAGTGCTCATATTACCTTCAATGCACTTTGGAAACAATGCTAGTCTTGAGAATTTCTTCAGGGTGAGCAATCATTTTTCTTCCTTCTAGTTACGCTTCAAAGTAGAGAAAAGATTGTAAAGGTTGGACTGAGTTTAGTTTCTGAAGGTTTCCTTAATGTTAGGCTAGAATTTTTGGATTTTTATACCGATGAACTAAGGAAATCAGAGGAAGTATTTAAAAGGAGTAGTGAGAGAAGGAAATCAGGGTTTTATATTTGGACTACGTATGTGGGATGGGAGAATGAAACTGGCAGAGACTAAAGGCAGGAATCAGTGAGTGAAATACTGCACAATTCAAGAGACAGTGATGAAATCCCAAACTGAGGGAATGACTCAGGCTGAAGGAGCCATTAACAGAAGAGTAAGAGGACTGTACATGGAAAGCTAGGTGACAGTAGGAAGTAGGACAAGTTGATTTAGTGGCTAAAGCTGAGTGACAGAAACAATGATAGAAATGGAGATTTTTTTTTTAAGGAGAATCAGTGGTTTTGTTTTTTGTAACCTTAATACATCCTTGAAGAAAAAGACAGCATTCTTCTCTTCTCCCATCTTTGTTAACACTAGAATACCTAACACAACACCTGGAATAGAGTAGATGTTCATTAATATTACAGAATAGATGGAAGGCTTAGTCATCAAAAAATTGCTGTAAATATCTCTGAGCCTGACTAGGCGGTGGTGCAATGGATAGAGCTCAGACTGGGACATGGAGGACCCAGGTTTGAGACTCTGAGTTCGCCAGCTTGAGTGCAGGCTCATCTGGTTTGAGCAAAGCTCACCAGCTTGAGCCCAAGGTCATTGGCTTGAGCAAGTGGTTGCTTGGTCTGCCGTAGCCCCCCAACCCCCAGTCAAGGCACATATGAGAAAGTAATCAATAAAAAACTAAGGTGCCGCAACGAAGAAATGATGCTTCTCATCTCTCTCCCTTCCTGTCTGACTGTCCCTGTCTGTCCCTCTCTTTGACTCTCTCTCTGTCTCTGTCACAAATATATATATATATATATATCTGAAACTATAATATTTCAATAGTAAATTAACAGTGAAACTTAATTTTGTAAACCAGTTTTCAAATAAACTATTTTATAAAAGATACCTTTACTTGTAACATAGAGCAGTGATTTTCAATGCTTTTCATCTCATGGCACACTTAAACTAATTACTAAAATTCTGCAGCATGCCAAAAAATATATATATATTTTATCAATCTGACAAATAAAATATGTATAATTATGATTTATTCATACCAGACATCTATTGTTGTGTTGGCTGTTGCCACTTTTTCATTTAACAATCCAAGGGAAAAGAGGTCAGTATCCTTAACTAGATAGTCAGGAAGTGCATGTTTTAAAAATTCTTACAGCATACCAGTTGACAATTGCTGACATAGAAAATTCTCTATTGCCTTAATCCTTAAAATATTTGGTTAGTGTCATGAAGTGCACACAGGATACCATGCCCAGGCGAGGTTGGCCTATATATTTTAACTTTCCAAAGTAAACATTGCTTTAAAAACTCCAGGTGATCCAACCCTGCCTAACTCTTCAGCCTCATCTCTGCTATTGTATCCCACTCCAAATTCCCTCTGTCCAGGTACAGTGGACATGCTCATTGCCTTGCTCTTTCCTTTGGGTCCTTTACCTGAAATTTTTCATTCTACTTCTACTATTACCTGTTCCAGTCCTGGTTTAGGTTTTTGTTGTTGTTGTTGTTGTTGTTTTTGGTATTTTTTGTATTTTTCTGAAGTGTAAAACAGGGAGGTATAAAGACAGACTCCCACATGTGCCTGACCAGGATCCACCTGGCATGCCCACCAGGGGGTGATGCTCTGCTCATCTGGGCCGTTGCCCTGTTGCAGCTGGAGCCATTCTAGCGCCTGAGGCAGAGGCCATGGAGCCGTCCTCAGTGCCCAGGCCCACTTTGCTCCAACGGAGCCATGGCTGTGGGAGGGGAAGAGAGAGATAGAGAGAAAAGAAAGGGGGAGGGTGGAGAAGCTGATGGATGCTTCTGCTGTGTGCCCCGGCCAGGAATCAAACCCCAGACTTCCACATGCCAGGCCGATGCTCTACCACTGAGCCAACCAACCAGGGCAGTCTTAGTCATATTTAAGATTTGAGTATGATTACTTCCCTCCAGAACTCAAAGCACTCTCAGTCTGGGTTAAGAGCCTTTGTCTCTTGCATGACATACTAGCCTTTCTTCACATAGCACACATCACACTATTTGATTGCCTTTTTTTGTCTATATTTCTTTCTTGTTAACCATACTCTTACAAATGCATAGTACCTAGCCTAAGCTGTTGCTTAATAAACATTGTGAAGTTAACTTATGCATTAATTAATGAAGAAAAATAATTTCAAGTGTCTTGGTTGGCAAATTTATGTTTATTAGAAAACTATAATCCTCTTAGAGGACCACATAAGCCTGTTGTTATGTTAGTAAATAAATATATTGTCTATAGGTTGGAATACAATAAAGGTACTACAGTAAATGGTATTTCATCTAGTTTGTACTTCAGTATTTCCTTACCAGGAATAAAAGAAAAAGACAATAGCTCTTAGAAAAAGAATAGTTAAAATATCTTTATCAAAAAAAATAAGTTTGTGTGACAAAAGTAAGACTGAAAGAATTTCACATATGGGGTTTAGTAAAGCAATGACGGAGGAAGGATAGTTGTCTTCATGTAGACAAGGAGAAGAAGAAATTTGTGAAAGTTGTGACTAAACATACTCTTTATTACAAGTATGCTTATACTTCTCTTTAAAAGGTTATGCTTCAAAAAATGGTGTTGGGAAAACTGGAAAGCCACATGCAAAAGAATGAAACTCGACTACAGCCTGTCCCCGTGTACTAAAATTAATTCAAAATGGATCAAAGACCTAAATATAAGACCTGAAACAATAAAGTACATAGAAGAAGACATAGGTACTAAAATCATGGACCTGGGTTTTAAAGAACATTTTATGAACTTGACTCCAATGGCAAGAGAAGTGAAGGCAAAGATAAATGAATGGGACTACATCAGAATTAAAAGTTTTTGCTCAGCAAGAGAAACTGATATCAAAATAAACAGACAGCCAACTATATGGGAACTGATATTTTCAAACGACAGCTCAGATAAGGGCCTAATATCCAAAATTTACAAAGAACTCATAAAACTCAACAACAAACAAACAAACAATCCAATAAAAAAATGGGAAGAGGACATGAACAGACACTTCTCCCAGGAAGAGATACAAATGGCCAACAGATATATGAAAAGATGCTCAGCTTCATTAGTTATTAGAGAAATGCAAATGAAAACTACAATGAGATACCACCTCACTCCTGTTAGATTAGCTATTATCAACAAGACGGGTAATAGCAAATGTTGGAGAGGCTGTGGAGAAAAAGGAACCCTCATTCACTGTTGGTGGGACTGTAAAGTAGTACAACCATTATGGAGGAAAGTATGGTGGTTCCTCAAAAAACTGCAAATAGAACTACCTTATGACCCAGCAATCCCTCTACTGGGTATATACCCCAAAACCTCAGAAACATTGATACGTGAAGACACATGTAGCCCCATGTTCATTGCAGCACTGTTCACAGTGGCCAAGACATGGAAACAACCAAAAAGCCCTTCAATAGAAGATTGGATAAAGAAGATGTGGCACGTGGCACGTATACACTATGGAATACTACTCAGCCATAAGAAATGATGACATCAGATCATTTACAGCAAAATGGTGGGATCTTGATAACATTATAAGGAGTGAAATAAGCAAATCAGAAAAAAACAAGAACTACATGATTCCATACATTGGTGGAACATAAAAATGAGACTAAGAGACATGGACAAGAGTGTGGTGGTTACCAAGGGTGGGGGGTGAGGGAGGACATGGGAGGGAGGGAGGGAGAGAGTTAGGGGGAGGGGGAGGGGCACAGAGAACTAGATAGAGGGTGACGGAGGACAATCTGACTTTGGGCGAGGGGTTTGCAACATAATTTGATGACAAAATAACCTAGACATGTTTTCTTTGAATATATGTACCCTGATTTATTAATGTCATCCCATTACCATTAATAAAAATTTATTAAAAAAAAAAAAAAAAAAAAGGTTATGCTCTCTCTCCTTTTCCTGGTGCCACCTGGTCAGATATAATATTGAACACCACGTAAAAATGAACTTGAAATCTCCCACCTTACCAAAGTTTTATAATCAAGCCAGTCAAATACTTCCTAAAAATCTAACATGCAGGAAACACAGTCTTTTTTTCTCAAAGAAATCAGATAGGGAGATAATAATAATACCAGTAGGAACAATCATGAATTCTGAAGATAAGCCTAATTAGTGCTGGTTTAGAGTATACCATATATATGCAAGACAACTGTAAATTAATAAATGATAGAAGAGTCAGGCAAACTCTGTGCATAGGATCATTCATTCCTCTAGAAAGTTGCATAGATGGCATATTTAACCACTTTGACCACTAGCAATTTTAGTTGACTTTTGGGTAGAGGGTACACAAGCATACTTTGCTTTGTTGATGTTACTGTTTATATTTTCAAATAATTATTCTTGGTACAATTCTACCATAGCAAGTATGGTGGCTCAGACCTACATAGTCAAAGGTGGTGACCTGGTTCTACCATATTCAGTAGGTTAAATTAACCTATTGCTCAAATTGTTTTAATTTACTTAAAACCACTATATATTGGAAATATAAATGTAATAAATTATAACATTTATCCTAATTATTTTAGATCATTTTTTAATTTATAGAAATACTAATATAGATTCCAATAATAAATCTGGAACACAATTTCCTTTGTTTATTATATAAATATTATATTTGCTTATTAAACTGGAATATTATTCAAAATTAAATAAATGCTACAAATGATCTATGTTTATGTAAATAATATTATAATATTATATTGAAAAAAATTCAAAATTGTTTTCAAATTGATTACTAAGTAAATGGCTTAAATAATTCCACTTATCCTTAAGGTTAAACTTGTGTTTCTTTGAGAGAGCGCTCTATGGTCTTGATCTGGATTAATTTTTATTTTTTCCTGTGCTTCTATGGTACTTTGTGCATAAATATTGTTATTTCAAACTTCTTAATGTATTCTGGCTTTTAAGTTTGAAAAGTAACACCTGTTCTTTTGAAGCAAATGAATCTTTACAGAGTTATGTAAGGAAAGAGCTGACAACCTTCTGCTTCCCTCAGCTATCCTGAGTTAGAAAAATAAGTTTGTAGGTTTTCTTCCACACTTTTCTCTGTTTCATATATATTTTTACAAATGCTGTTACCATGCTGATTTATAACTATTTGGTTTGGCCTGTCTCTTGAACTCTTTCAATCATTCTCAATTTTTGTGGCACGTTAGAATTGCCTAGGGCAGTTTTTATTTTTTTAAGATTTTATTTATTGATTTTAGAGAGAATAGAGAGAAAAAGAGAGAAGGGGGTGTATCGAGAAGCATCAACTCATAATTATTGCTTTTCATATGTTTTGGGCAAGCCCGGGGCTTTGAACATGTAACCTCAGCATTCCAGGCCAATGCTTTCTCCACTGCACCACTACAGGTCAGGCAACCTAAGGCAATTTTTAAGAAATTCAAATATATTGGCATTCCCTCCCCCAAATCTGAATTTATTGGTCTGACTCACTGAGGTGAAAACCAAGTGTGTCTTTTTTAAACCACTCAAGGATTAATGACATCTGTTTTATCTGGGTAGCCGCCACCCCTTCTTCGTTCTAATCTTTAAGTTTCATAAGAAAATGGTTGTTGAGGCCCTGGCCAGTTGGCTCAGCGGTAGAGCGTCAGCCTGGCGTGCGGGGGACCCAGGTTCAATTCCCGGCCAGGGCACATAGGAGAAGCGCCCATTTGCTTCTCCACCCCTCACCCCCTCCTTCCTCTCTGTCTCTCTCTTCCCCTCCTGCAGCCAAGGCTCCATTGGAGCAAAGATGGCCCGGGCACTGGGGATGGCTCCTTGGCCGCATGTGGGAGTCTGTCTGACTGTCTCTCCCCATTTCCAGCTTCAAAAAAATACAAAAAAAAAAAAAAAGAAAATGGTTGTTGAATAAATTGATTAATTTGTTTTTAATTGCCTTGATTGGCTGGAATGGAGAAAACCTAAGTCTCATGTTTCTAGTTTGCATATAGAAATGCCTCAACTTGTGGGGAAGAATATACATCACAGAAAAAAATTGATACTAAAGTATATTTCCAAAGAAATACATTACATTTTCTGTAGTTTTATAGAAAGTTAGAATATATTTTGGATAGAGGAACAGTTAGTGCTAAAAAGTTTAAATTCTAAATTTTAGCAAATGGCCTGACCTGTGGTGGCGCAGTGGATAAAGCGTCGACCTGGAAATGCTGAGGTCGCCGGTTCGAAACCCTGGGCTTGCCTGGTCAAGGCACATATGGGAGTTGATGCTTCCAGCTCCTCCCCCATCTCTCTCTCTCTCTCCTCTCTAAAAATGAATAAATAAATAAAAAATTATGTGACTGGCATAAAAACTTTTAAAAAAAAAATTTTATCAAATGTTTCAAATATAATTAAATTTTATAGTAAGCCTTCTACTTCATCTACCATCAGAAAAGTACTAGCCACTATTTTTTTTATTTATTGATTTTTGCGAGAGAGAAAAGGAGAGAGAGAGTGAGAGAGAGAGAAACATCGATCTGTTCCTGTATGTGCCCTGACCTGGGATTGAACCTGCAATCTCTCCACTTAGGGACAGTGCTGTAACCCACTAAGCTATCTGGCCAGGGCACAACCACTATTTGTAAAAATTAAAATCACACAGTGATAGCTACTTCTCCGGGGAAAAAGATGGGTTGGTAATAAGCCATGCCTGCCAGTAGCTTTATTGTGCTTGTAATCACAGTGCGAATCCAGAGCCCAGAACCAACCACTCCCTGGCAACTGACCATGTGGGGACCAAGACCACGGCTCTAGTTTTGGTTCAAACTTAAGCACAGAGGGTCTCTACAAATCCAGTTCCTGACTGACATAAGAATTTATTTTTCAGATAATGAAAAACAGTGGAGTCTTTCTTGGGCACTCACTCCATTATTTTTAGCTCTTTCATCCAAAGGAATTTATTGTATGCTTTGTTGCTCATTCTCCACCGCTGTTTCTTGATTATTTGTTGAAGTGTATCTGTCCTGTTGAGGGCAGCTGTTGACATTGTTTATGCCGTGTCTGTCCTATGGTTTTTTTCCTAATATAAAAAGCCTGTTCTTTCCCCTGTGCCCTCCTCCTCTCCCCACCCCACTGAGTTTCAGATTGCTTTTAAAGGGTGATCTGGCAACCCTCGTGGGCGCTGGTATTAAAAAGTACACTTTTTCCATTTATTTGTGAGATGTTTTTAAAAGAAGATTATTTAAATGGTTACAATTGTATTTCAAAAAAGAAATGGTGTCTGTGTAAAAGGATAAAGGGACAGGAAGATCAAGTGTAGGTTATATTTATCTCAGGTAGGGAACTGGGGGATATCTTAACAACTTGGACGAGTAGAGAAATAGGAGTTCAAACTGCTGGCATTTTTTGAGTTCCCACCTGGCACCCTTAAATATATTAAATCAAGGATTTTTTCTCATCGTGGAAAGTTAAATAGCAGGTGTGGTACTTAATGAACTGCAGCAACTTGGGCTTATTGGTGTGGCAAATAGATTGTGATATTCATTTCCAATTAAAGTTCTTTTGCAGAGATCAATGAAGCACATTTTCACAAATTGAATCATGCTAAACTAATAAACAAAATTCTCCCATCTCCATTGATGGCAAATATTATTTCCTTAACATTTAAAAACCCATCACAATTATAAGACGCAAGCACTAGGAAAGATCAAATACTTATTTACCCACGTCTTTGTGTTTCGCCCCAATTTTATATGAAAGGTAAGGGACACTAATTGTTTTTAGGGAAGCTGTGTAGGAATAATTTTCCACACCTGAATTTATTTTGGTCTTTGATCCATGAGCATTTTGTTGTTATTGTTTACTAAATAACATGCTTGTCCTAATGATTAAAAGGTCTAATCTTTGGTAAATTAAGAAAAAAATCTGTTATAGAATAACCTTTAATTAATGAATGCACAGTGTACATTTCCATTAGAAACAATGGGGTTTGTGCAGAAAGGAAAATAGCTTAGGACTTGGCCTGTAGAATCACTGAGTTGCTTCAGAAATATTAAAATGTTAATTTAGCAATCCTAAATGTCACTAGTTTGTTCAAAGGACGCACAAATGTTATGATATTCATTTTCAAGGACATTCTTACCTCTCACCTCCCTTAATACCTCTCTCAAAGTATACTTTTGAGAAAATGTTATACATTTGTATAGTTTTCATTTTAAAGTTTTAAAAATGTCTTGCAGGAGACAGGTAATAGCAAATGTTGGAGAGGCTGTGGAGAAAAAGGAACCCTCATCCACTGTTGGTGGGAATGTAAAGTAGTACAACCATTATGGAAGAAAGTATGGTGGTTCCTCAAAAAACTGCAAATAGAACTACCTTATGACCCAGCAATCCCTCTACTGGGTATATACCCCAAAAACTCAGAAACATTGATACGTAAAGACACATGCAGCCCCATGTTTATTGCAGCATTGTTCACAGTGGCCAGGACATGGAAACAACCAAAAATCCCATCAATAGATGACTGGATAAAGAAGATGTGGCACATATACACTATGGAATACTACTCAGCCATAAGAAATGATGACATCGGAACATTTACAGCAAAATGGTGGGATCTAGATAACATGATACGAAGCGAAATAAGTAAATCAGAAAAAACCAGGAACTGCATTATTCCATACGTAGGTGGGACATAAAAGTGAAACTAAGAGACATTGATAAGAGTGTGGTGGTTACGGGGGGGAGGGGGGAATGGGAGAGGGAAAGGGGGAGGGGGAGGGGCACAAAGAAAACAAGATAGAAGGTGACAGAGGACAATCTGACTTTGGGTGACGGGTATGCATCATAATTGAACGACAAGATACCCTGGTCTTGTTATCTTTGAATATATGTATCCTGATTTATTGATGTCACCCCATTAAAAAAATAAAATTATTTATAAAAAAAAAAAAATGTCTTGCAGGATAGATGAAATGGAGGAACCTAAGAAACGAAGGGTGAGAACGGAACATACACTTCCATATTTACACAGCCGAACGGGGTTCTTGGTGGGTAGGCCCATGCAAGGTTTCCCCTCTGAGAAGACTCTAGAACTTAATTTTCCACACCATGGTCTAATAGTTCTCAAGATGTTTCCAGTAGCTCATGGGATGAGCTGAGTTTCATGAGCATTACTGGTACAAAGAAGGGCTTATCAGATAATCCTCTCGAGCTGAGTGGCATCACGGTACTTTGCCGAGCCTTGTCCGTGGGGTGTCTCCAAAGAGGCCCAGCCTAAAGAAAAAAAAAATTAAGGCAAATGTCAAGAAAAAATGTAAAGAAAAATTCTTCTTTGATATTTCATTCTACTCCCTCCTTTTTTCCTCTTCTACTAATTCCACCCTCCTCTCCAGGAAATCATCTTCCAGCCACTCCACTTTTAGATGTTATGGGTCAGTGATTTGAAAAGGACAAAAGCACTGTGGGTGTTTGTCAAGCCCCTTTTATAAAGATCAGACACCCCCATACACGTGAGCAGCCATGCGGCACGTGGCCGTCCTCTGTCATCGTCACTTCATAAACAGATGAAGAAATAGGAGGAAACTCTTCCTAGCAGAATAAAAGGCATGTGTTTAAACTGAGTAAGTCCATCTTCACGACACACACAAAATAAAAACAGCTCAGTTATTTTGTCCCACACTGGTGACCCTTGCCATAGATGAACATAAACCTTCAGTCTACCTTTTGAGAACTGTTATATCAACTACCTTGTTTCAACATGTTGCACTAGTTGGATAGGACACAATTAACGTTTTGAAATGTAATATACCTTCTAATTGCTAAGAATCTTGGGAAAATGCACTTGCTGGTTTGGTCAGTCTGGTTGGGCCCTGAGGTTCTGGGTCTAACAAGCCACCCGGTGATACTGCTTCTGTTGATCTGTGGACCACATTTTGAATACTAAGGAACAAATATGTTTTCTCCCCAACTGTTCATTGTCGGTCTTTAAGGTATTATATTCTCTAGGACTTTTAAGGTAAGAGAGAAGAGTATATTATAATGAAAATCCCTAAAAACTCAAAGAAATGAATCTGTAATGATGATGTTATTGGGGCATCATTTTGAAGAAATGTTAACTTAATCAAATGTAATTCATTTACAATTTTTTTTCTTTCTGTCAAATCATGCCACTTTAAATATCCTTACTGTTACTTTACTTGAGAAACATCCTCATCTACATGTGTTTCTGATTGATGCTTTTTTCATTTATTCCCAGGGAATCCCCTATTATTGATCATATTCTTTTGACATGTATTCTAGCTGTACGATTGGTGTGACATCCAATTCATTTTCTCGTATTAAAATACGGAGGCAAAAAAGCAAAAAGAGACATGTGATGTTAATTTTAAAATGATAATTTTAAATACTAACTTGCAGTTTTACAGTGCTTGGATTTCCAAAGTTCTGCAGCAATTAAAATGCCCCCCATTCGCCCATTTCTCCAAAAGTTGTCCCAGCTCCAAACCTAACGCCTAACAAAGAGTAGGAATAGTGGGTTGGATTGTGTCCCCCTAAAAGATGTTACATCCTGGAACCTGTGAATGTAACTTTATTGGAAAAAGAGATCTTTGCATGTGTAATTAAGTTAGGGATTTTGAGATGAGATCATCCTGGGTTACATAGCGGGACCTAAATTCAATAACAAGCATCCTTATAAGAGAAAGAGGAGCCAACTCAGACATAGATAAGAGGAAACAGAAAAACAGAGTCAGAGATTGGGGTAATACAGCCAGCCGCAAGCCATGAGTGTCCACCGTCGCAGCAATGCAAGAGGTCAGGGCTAGAATGCCTTTTTTATTAACGTTATTTTTTTCTTCTTTTTTTTTCTTATTAATTTTAATGCAGTGACATTGATAAATCAGGGTACATATGTTCAGAGAAAACATCTCCAGATTATTTTGATGTTTGATTATGTTGCATACCCCTTACCCGAAGTCAAATTGTCTTCCGTCACCTTCTATCTGGTTTTCTTTGTGCCCCTCCCCTCCCTCCACCCCCTCTCTCTCCTTCCTTGCTCCCCCATTACCATCACATTCTTGTCCATGTCTCTGAGTCTCATTTTTATGCCCCATCTATGTATGAGTTCATATAGTTCTTAGTTTTTTTTTTCTGATTTACTTATTTCGCTCAGTATAATGTTATCAAGGTCCATCCATGTTATTGTAAATGATCCGATGTCATCATTTCTTATGGCTGAGTAGTATTCCATAGTATATATGTACCAAAGCTTTTTAATCCACTCGTCCACTGACGGACACTTGGGCTGTTTCCAGATCTTCGCTATTGTGAACAATGCTGCCATAAACATGGGGGTGCATTTCTCCTTTTGGAACAGATCTATGATGTTTTTAGGGTATATTCCTAAAAGTGGGATAGCTGGGTCAAAAGGCAGTTTGATTTTTAATTTTTTGAGGAATCTCCATATTGTTTTCCACAGTGAATGTCCTGCAGAGCCTCTGGAGGAAGAACAACTTTGCTGACAGCTGCTCTCATACTTCAGGTCTTCCGAACTATTAGAGAATCAATTTCTGTTATTTCAAGTCACTAAGTTTGTGGTAGTTGGTTAGAGCCGCCACAGATACCAAATACAATAAGCAAAAAGAAAAATGCGTGGAATGCCTGAGTAACTGAAGGACAGGTATTAGAAATGTAATCTTTCCTAGCGTGCGGAGGACCCGGGTTCGATTCCCGGCCAGGGCACACAGGAGAAGCGCCCATTTGCTTCTCCACCCCTCCGCCGCGCTTTCCTCTCTGTCTCTCTCTTCCCCTCCCGCAGCCAAGGCTCCATTGGAGCAGAGATGGCCCGGGCGCTGGGCATGGCTCTGTGGCCTCTGCCTCAGGCGCTAGAGTGGCTCTGGTCGCAATATGGCGACGCCCAGGATGGGCAGAGCATCGCCCCCTGGGGGGCAGAGCACCGCCCCTGGTGGGCGTGCCGGGTGGATCCCGGTCGGGCGCATGCGGGAGTCTGTCTGACTGTCTCTCCCTGTTTCCAGCTTCAGAAAAATGAAAAAAAAAAAAAAAAAAGAAAAAAAGAAATGTAATCTTTAAAGAAAGAGAAGTCCAGAGTGGTGAAGCGATTTACCTAAGTTTCCTCAGCCCAGTCTGATAGAAGTGAATGCCAATACCACTTCACTTCATTTACTAGTGTTGGTTTACTAAGACTTACAACATTTGACTAGTTAAACTGTTACAAGCTGTCTGTGGAATATCCTCTGGAACAAAATTAAGCATTTTTATAGGTATTTTTGTGACATCTAGTTTTTAAAAGTTTAAGAACTATAAAATGGTCATATTAGAATCAAATAGACCATGCTTGTGAGATATCAGTGCTCTGAGTTAATCCAATGAAACAAAGAGTTACTACAGTTACATGTGAAAAGAGGACATATTTAAAAGTAAAAGATAAACAGACAGTTTGTGTTGAAAGATAGACAAAGATTTGAATTGTGGTTCTACCATCTAGAGGGAGTGAGACTTTGACCAATTTACTTAATCTCTCTGTGCCTTAGTTTTTCAGGGATAAAATATTGTATTTCCTTTAAGAAATGTGAGGGTTAAATGAGATCATACTTTAAGGTCCAGACCACAGACCCTGGCACATGATAGCCATTCCAGTTTGGTGTCTGGCACACAGTAAGAGATCAATGAGTTTTTGTTGACTATATTCACTCAATTCTGCATTTGGACTAAAATAGTAAGATATAGTAACTGTCTAAATTGTTCAAATAGATCCATTGCAATCATATACTTTTTAAAGTGCAGTTCAAACTATGAGCTTAGCTATATTATCTTACAAAGTACAGGTTCTAGATACCAATGAAAGTATCATTTCTTTATTCTCATGGCTCGTGAGACTTCCAACAATCTGCTATTAGGTGAGCTTGCATTTCTTTGAGAGTATGAGAGTAAGATGCTCAGATATGGTACAGACTCTTTATTTTCCCCAAATGTTCATTACTCTGAAATTGATTTCTCCTTCCTGATTGAAAAGTCTGGAATTTGTTGGCCTGCAGGGAACTTTGCAAAAGGCACATCTGGTTAATCAGTCACTTGTCTGATTGATACTAGAGCATCAGCAGGGTGGGTTATAGATCATGGAAGGAAGGATCTGACAGTCAGTTAATTCAGTGTCATCTGTTTGTATGTTCCTGGAGACTCTATGGTAAGATCAGGCTTATAAATAAAAGATAAAGAGAAGCTATTTGTCTAGATTAAATTAGGTTTTGTTCTAAATTAATGCTGTATAGTAGTCCATGAGATATATAGAGAGAATCCTTAAGAAAATTTGGGTTGAGGACGTTAGATCCCAATATACTTTAAAAATCCCAAACTCCCACAATTCTCTTACATGAACGTATGTAAAACTAAAAATTACACATTTGGGCAGTTCAATTGAACATATGCACTTAAATATAATATCTCAAGTTACGTATGCTCAAAATTATGTGCTGTGTCTATAGTCATCGGAATTTTCAAATTTTCTTTTGATAGTGTCATAATTGTTTAATTCTGCTTTCGGTTGGTATTGTCTTCTATAGCTTTTCACTTTATGAAAGCCTCAATTCATGTAATCATGACTGTAACAATAGTGCATGTTAACATTCATTGACTACTTACTAAGTTCCAACCACTTATGAGGTGAAAGCACGTTATATATCTTTTCCTATGTACTGTATGAGTGCATATTAAACTTGAAGTGATTGTTCAGGAAAGTGGCCTTAATTCTTCATTATATAAATATGAAAACCGAGGCACAGAGAAGCTAAATTACTCGCCCAACTGAGAATACAAAGATGGTTAGAATGTATCCTAGTCGCATCACATCTCTATGACAAAAAAGAACAATAGCAGTTCTGTGATGCAGGAAAAAAAAGGTTTCTCATTCCATGCTGTGAGAGGCAGGGCTGCTCCCAGAACAAAGCTGCCTTTGAAGCAGAGGATCGCTCCATCTCAAGGCAACCCTGTAGGGTGCAAAGTATGATACCACCACGGGGCCAGCAAAGCAGAAAATGCAGTTTAAAAAACTCTGAAATTATTTCCAGCTCTTTGGTGTCCTTCCTTAAAAGAATCATTATTATATTTTATGTACATTTCTAACTTGTCTTCATTAACTTCTCTTTATTTTTAGCAAATCTGTTTAACCTTCAATATTCATTTATTCAGCTTGATTAAATCAATTGAATGCATAAGATAGAAACAGTATTTTCTCTGCTAGGAAAGCAGCAAACCAAAGGGTAAAAAAAAATTGAGCCTGACCTGTGGTGGCACAGTGGATAAAGCATCAACCTAGAAACGCTGAGGTTGCCGGTTCAAAACCCTGGGCTTGCCTGGTCAAGGCATATATGGGAGTTGATGCTTCCTGCTCCTCCCCCCTTCTCTCTCTCTCTCGCTCTCTCTCTCTCTCTTCCCTCTCTATAATGAATAAATAAAATCTTAAAAAAATTTTTTGAATTGACATTACTGGCTGCTTGTACAGGGTGGGGCAAATATAGGTTTTTGGTTGTTCTTATAGAAAATAATACTATAATTAATAATATAAGAATGAACTCTGTGTTTCATATACTCACAACTGCAAACCTACTATTGTCCCACTCTGTATATATTACTCTATAGACTTTCTAAATCTTAGATTTGGATGGTGAGGGAAACATAAAAAAAAATTCTGAAATAAACAGTCAAATATTTGACCTGCAGTGCATGGAAGTTTTTTTGTTTGTTTGTTTGTTTTTAAACTACTTAGAAAAGGATTAAAAAGGAAGTTTCAGACTGTTGCATTTTTGTCTTGTTAGTTCCTGTGAAAGCCCTCCCTTTAGGTCGGGTTTCCTTCCAAGTACTATCCCTAGAGTGTATAAATCAATGTTACACTGCCCTGTAATGGTATCCCAACCTGCTGAAATATCTCAGGACTATAAAAGACCGCTTTTAGCGAGGTCCCAACTTGACACCTACATCATCAACGAGATGTCAACCTGAAAGCCCAGGTATGCTGGGACCATCAGAGAGAAAAGGCAGAGAAGATCGATTTTAAAAAGAGCAGAAAGTGGACAATTTAAATCAAAAAGTGTATGGGACAAATACAACTCGATCTTTTAGCTCTGTGGGAATAGAATTGAGGATAAATTAGGAAAGTGGCAATGCAATGAGAAAACGAGAGAGCACTGCCTTGTGTCAGGCTCCCCAAGAAATACTCTCGGAGGACGGTTTATTGGAAAGGACCCTGGGGAACACCTATAAGAAAACAGGAGAAACAGGGGTAGAAGCTGCAGTGTGTTGGCAAAAGACACCTCAGTCATTCCTACAAACAGCTCTGAAGCTGAGATGGCCCTTCTTAGTTGTCCCGAATCAAAGCAAGGGGCAGGGCCTTTGACTCTGTGCTGACCAGCCTTAGGAAGGGGGCAAAGTCTTGGACGAGATAGCTTCTCCTACCTAAGATTCTGTTCCGGGAGCTAGACCCAGTGGTGGGTCATAAGAAGCAAACACTCTCGAGAACTGGGGGAATGAGTGTGTTGACCCTGAATGGAGGATGGAAAGAGGTATCATAGCACCCACTAGAGCTCAGCTCTGTGCTGTTCAGATCTACATTCTTTGTACATTTAATGTATGACCTCTGAGAACAGAACTTGAAAGATTTCTGATGATCTCTTTCATGGAAAAACTTACAACGGGAAGGTTTTTTAGAATACAGGACAACCCCCACCAGTGTGGTTGCTCCTGAGGCTGCAGCTGATACTCACTGATTCTCTCATTTAACACCATTCTGTATTTTCACCAGCCTTGGTTAACATCTCTGTAGGTACGGGAGGGTGATCCAGACCCTCTTTCTAACAGGTCCAAGCACCTAGTCACCATGCCCTTTTAGGTGGCAGTAGCTTTGCTTTACCATTTTTAGTCAAAATTGATAAGAAGAAAACTATGGAGTACAAAAATAGATCACCTGAGTCCCAAACATAATCTTTGTTAATCTCCTTAAATAACAGAGCCCTACCTTTTATGAATTATCAGGCGTTATTTACTTCAGCTGGAATGGTGATTTCTCTAATTACCTCCTGGGCTCTAGGCATAGGAGCATGAAGTGACCATTAGCAGCCATAGTTTACAATTTAATGGAACACTGACTGTGCCCCCTAATTGAAAGGTTTTCCTGTGGGAACTACACTGACATTGCTTAAAGCTGCAGGGATAGAAAGCAAAAATTCCCCAGTGGATCTCTGGGAGTAAACTCCCCCCCCCCTACACACACACATATTCATGCAGCATATCCTCTCCAAGATGGCATCTCAGCTGCAATTTCAAAAGGTCATTCCATAATTCTTAGGCTGACAAATTTGGCATGGTGGACTATAGGATAGGACTTATGGGTCCTGTTACCCCGTGTCCATTTTCACACCTCTTTTTCTGTGAAGAAAATCCCTAGGTCTGACATTATTTTTTTGTGTTCTATCCATATCATTTGAACACATACTCTGTAAGCCCTCTAATAGTGGAGTTAGGTGTGGGAGACAGGCTGTAGGCTGGCGGGGTCATTATAGCCTAAGGCTTGGTTTGGAACTGAGCCTTTCCCACTCTTTGAATACTAAGATTTTTTAATACTAAGATCTTTTCAACACTAAGCTTTTCTCCACACCCTTGACTGTTGCATGATGTAGGGTGGTGCACTCTGATGAGGAATTCATTCTATGCCTCAGATGAGTGGCTTTGTATCAAAGACTTCCCTATTTGTATATTGAATTAAAGGTTTTAATTGTCTGTGCTATATAATAAAGCAAAGACGGGGGGCTTGCTCTCTCTGATATTGCCATCAGCATTAAAAAGGCCTCCCTGTACCATCCACTTTTCTCAGTGAGTCTATTTTCTTAATTCCACACACTGTTCTCCCTCAGGAACCAGAATTACTAGTTGTGCTGGTTTGTGGCAAGTGATGTCCAACATGGGGCCTGGGTACAAGAAACTAAACTAAAGACAGGTGACGAAACTCCCCAAGTGTGCACAGTGAGTTTTTGGGGAGAGTATAGTTGGGAATAATAAATTATAAAACAACTAAAATAAAAAAGAAAAGACCTTTTTATAAAAATGTTTTCATATAAAAACAAATCATTGTCTAAAAAATATCAAAATAAGCCAGAAACAAAGGAATATGAATATAAAAACAACCTGAAATCTAAAGATGACTCAAAAAATAAAAATTTTGTGGCTATGGCTGCCTTAACCACAGGGACTCCGCCACCCTCAACTCCTTCCTACATTCAACCCTTTATTACTCCATACCCTTATCGGGCTAATTCCAAAGTCTATAACTCAAAATCTAAAAAATCCCCACTTCAACAATCTATAAACCAGGCTCAAAATAGAGGAAAAACAATAAATGGCCTTACCTATTTTCATATTATAAAAAGACAAAACAATTAAAAAAAAAAACTAATACAAAAACATAAACCTATATCTTTTAAAACTCTAAAAAAACTTAAACTTGCTTATCCTCAATATGGGCCTACTGCCCCTTTTACACTTGGTTTATTAAATATTATTAATACAAAAACTCTTCCCCCAAATAACTGGAAGACAATTGCTCATGCTTATCTCTCCAAAAATAATTATTTGCTATAAAAGTCAGACTTTCATAAAAAAGTCATAAAACAAAATAAAAAAAAATTACTATTACTATAAATATGTTAACTAAAAAAAAATCAATATACCCATATGGCAACTCAATTAAAATATCAACTAACTACGTATAATATAATCAAATAACCACAAAAACATAAAAATACCTGCCTACTCCAAAAGCCAAAACAAAAAAATTTAATAAAATTAAACAAGGCGCAATTTCAAAAATTTGTTTCACAGCTAATTCAAACAATCAAAAAATAATAAAAAATATAAAAAAAATTTTAGTAAGACAATTAGCATATAAAAATGTTAATTCGGCTTGTCAGACTACACTTTGGCCTCACCACAAAAAAGAAAATATAAAAAACTATATCAAAATATACACCAATATTAAGACTTCATACATACAAAATCTTGCTTTTACCACAAACATTAAAGCAAGACTTCTTAGACAATATTTTAATAAAAGGCAAAACAAACAAACAAATAAAATTGTTTAAAAATTTTTGCTGTATTAATGACTTAACATGGTTTCTTTCAGGGGCAGGTTAAACAATCAGAAAGACAGTAGCTAGATCAGCATTTGAAAATGGAATCCCAAGATGCCTGGTTCACATATGGCTCTATCCCTGATGCCATCGCTCTACTGGGGTGCTTGGTGACAGATACTAGCTGACAATATCAAATGGCCTAGTCAATCTGTTTTGTTTCTTTATGCTTCTTTGATGGCATTGCCCTGTAATTTAATGATGTTTTCTGCTTACCCTTATAGGTTTACCTGTAGTCTACTCCATTCTCCTTGTCTTTAATCCCCAGTCTTTCTCCTTCCAGCCATATGAACAACCAAATAAACTATTTGCCACTGCCAGAGTCTTTGTGTATTCTCACCTAAGCCCTTCCCTTTCTACATGGAACAGATAATCAGGTACACGGCCTGAATCTCTGCCGCTTGGGAGGAGTCCCCACACCACTGGCTTTCCGGACCATCTCTGTGTGGGACTGAATCAGCAGCCTGTTTTTGGCTTGCACCTAGGCACTGACTGATCAATTTTTGCTTTTTTTCCTATTTTTATTGCATACTCATAAGGGACCCCCATGTGATTATAAGCATAAGCTGAAGAAGAGGGTGATAGCATGGTGGTCTAGGCCACTCATGCAACTTACTTGTGTCTTTGACCCCACTGCTCACTAATCCAAGATGCGTCACTTCCATCATATTACTTACATTCTGCTGCTGGGTACAGCTGAACTTATGATCAGTGATTACGACAGAATCCAGCTTGTGATGGGCATTTTGGGTCCCAGTTTGTTCACAAACCCATTGGGTGGTCATTTTTCTGGTCATTGAATGTATAATTAGAATGCACTTACATGGTAATTCACAAAATCCCACACTGGTTCCTTGGCCTTTGGAGTAACAGCTATCACAATGGGGAGAATTTGTAGAGATTAGTGCCGCTCTTAAAGATTTAAAAAGATGAAATGAGATAGTCCTCATAATATCCCCATTTAATTAACCTGTCTGGTCCCTATAGAAACCAGACAGATCTTGATGAATTACAGTGGACTACTGCAAATGCAAATAAGTATTTGTCTTAATGCATTGTGACAAAAGATGTAGTATTCTAGTAGAGCAGAGGAACACAGCTCACTGTAACTGGCTTGCAAGCACTGTGCTTTCTCCCATCCTCATCAGGGAGGAGTATCAGAAGTAGATTGGATGGACAATAGTACAGTCTTATGGTCTTGTCCCAAGGCTAGAAAAACTCTTCTATCCATGCTTATAGTCAGAAGGGATCAGCACTACTTGGACACACTTGGTTTACTTATGATTCATTTAGTTTTTCTAATTGAGAAACAAATGACAAGAATGTTAGAGACCTTGGTAAAACACAACCATTCCAGAGAATGGGAGATAAATCCTGTAAATATATATTAAGGAGTTGGCCACATTAGTAAACTTTGTAAAGATCCATTCACACCTGGGGTATGGCAGGGCATTCCCTCCCTGCCAAAAAGGACTGTATATTGCATCTCATAATTTCCACCACAAAGAGGAAAATTTAATGCCTGGTCAATCACTGTGGGCTCAAGATGCAGTGTATTCTATGCTGATAAACTACGTCAACCAACTGAGCGAAGGACATGAAAAGCTGACAGCTTGCAGTGGATTCCAGAGCAAAAAAAAGAGCTTTGTAGCAGGTCCATACAGTCTGAAAGACCCTATAGAAACAAGTATCTGTGTTAGAAAATAAGTTCTTTTAGACTTAGGGCAAGCCTGTATGAGAGAATCACCACATAGACAGGTAGGTTTCTGAAGCAACATCATGCCATCTGCTCAAAGAACTTTATATAACTCAAAAAAACAAACAAACCAAAAAAAACCCCACAACTGCTCACATGCTTGTGTCCCTGGTAGAAACAAACCACTGACTGGGTTAGGATTCACTTAATAACCTACCTATATCTGCTCATGTCCTCCAAAAACTCTAATAAGGGAGTCGTAATGTGATGCTGTAGTTTGTAGGTATCAGTGTCAACAGTCCTCACATTGTCTAGATATTTTTCTTTCTAAAGTCATCTGAAGAAACGGCCAGAGGTCTCTTTGAAGAAGGACCAAATGATGATTAACATATACCCTTTCCATAATGTTGCAAAATCTTTTTTCAATCTGATTATTATTTTTTGTCCAGTCAGTAGGTCCTAAATCTGAACATTGACTCAGGTCTCATACTTTAGATCAACTGATTTGACTTTTTATTGACACAGCTGAGTTCAGCCTCTTGATCATGCATACATGGTTTCTTTAGGTTATATAGATTAATC
This sequence comes from Saccopteryx bilineata, assembly GCF_036850765.1. Classification (NCBI taxonomy): domain Eukaryota; kingdom Metazoa; phylum Chordata; class Mammalia; order Chiroptera; family Emballonuridae; genus Saccopteryx; species Saccopteryx bilineata. The sequence continues at coordinate 22,090,603 of NC_089494.1, read as the reverse complement.
AATACTGTTACTGGTGCCTATCTATTTACCTTGTACCTAGGTTCTCATGTTCTAGTAACTATCTCCATGGTGCTCTGCATGTCAGACCACTCTGACTGCCACTCTGATCTTCTCACTCTTTAACCTTTTACTGTAATATTTTACATAAAGAAATGTACTGTGATAGTTACCAGTAAGAATTAAGGTAAGAGAAAATGTTCAGGAATAATCTAAAAGGATCAATGTTGACTGTTAATTTGCCACCAGTAACGACTGAGACATAGAAATTCTTTTCTACTGGTGAATGAATCTCCCAGGCTGCTTCATTTCTTTCAAAATAACTGAACACAGATTAAGTCTAAAGAGATAGAAATTGAGGTAATGCCGAGACCTCTGCAAGTTCTTGACCCTAGTTTTCACTCCTGAAAGAAAGTCATAGGATTGGGGCCCTGTTGGCACTTCTAAAAAAAATCATGGTATTGATCTAATCTATACAAATCCTTGGGGTTTGCTAGGGTTATTCCTGTGTCTAAACCAATATTTTCTCTTTAATAGTCAGGTTTTCTTACTTCAAATGGGTAAAAAATAAATCACAGCAAAAAGAATGTTTAGGAAGCTTTTAAGAAAAATAGTGAACTCATCAACTTATTAAGAAATCCATTTCTAAAATCTTAACCCTGAATAAGTTACTTGACTCCTCTTGGACACAATTTTCTTATCTGTCAATGAGAAAGTAAATACATATATATTTTCTTCTAGAAATCATATATATATATATGGTTTTGAAGATCTCCACAACTCTGTGTTGTTCTTTTCTGGGCAGATAACAGGCACATGGCTTGTCATCTTTGATTTACATTGCAGGAAAACAGCCACACTATAATGATAGTCAAGTACTATTACATTTCAAACTAATTCAGTAGTACCTTTAGAAAATTGTGTTATCTGGCTCTTCTAAAACTAGCCCTACCATTCTCATATTCTAGGGAAAGCAGGACAAAACAAAACAGATCTCCTGTGGATATTTTTAACAAAGAAATGCATACCTACAGAGAACAATCCAGCACTGGTTCTGACTACCTCATAAGTCAATTATGTGCCTCTCTTCAAAATTCTGCATTCATTGATATTACATTGGTAGCTTGATTTTTTGCTGTGGTGCAAGTGTTTTACACTTTGAAAATCAGTAAACACTATAACCCTTTGTTTTCTTTTTAAAGATGAATGGCAAATCTTTCTGCTTGAAAACAAGAGGGTAAAACTAGGTGATTAAAGAACCATTTGAGGCCTTAAGATACTTTTTTTTTTATCAAGCTAAGAACTTGGGTTTCTTCTAGATATTAAAAGTCTTCTAAAATGGTTTGGTAGAAATAAATTTAGTAAATTTTTGAACTATGTTTGTATTTACTAATACTGCTTAGTATTGGTTTCATTTTTTTGATGTGCATAAAGGATGTTTTTGCCAATAGAGAACATTTTTGCTACTTCTTAGGTGTCCAATGGTAGCAACCAGAAGTTATAAGTCTAAGGAATCAATAAATACCAATCAAAGAAGCTATGATAATTACTTCTGCTAAAAGAGGGTTGGATTTAGTATGGTATTCTTTAGAGGTTGATTCCATTCTCTATTAAGCAATTGCCTAAAATTTGGGTTAACAGCTAAGAGTTGACTGAGTTGCACGTGAAATGATGACATAATGACATTTACACCATAGCTGGACTTTGAGAACATTATACTGAGTGAAATAAGTAAATCAGAAAAAAGTTAAGAACTGTATGATGTCACACATAGGTGGAATATAAAACTGAGATTAATGGACATAGATTAAAGTGAAATGGTTACTAGAAGGTGGGGAGTAGGGGAAAGAGTGGGGGGAAGTGTGTAAAAAGGGACAAATATAAGGTGTCAGAAAATAATTTGAATTTGGGCGATGGATATGTAACATAATCAACAGTTCACATGCTATAGGAATGTGTACCTGGAACCTATGTACTCTTACTGATCAATGTCACCCTGTCAAATTTAATTTTCTAAATAAAATTTTAAAAATATATATACTTTATTACCTGCTTTACTGAGATACTATTAGTAGACTGTACGTAAGGTTAATGTGTACAACATGTATATATTATGAAATGGCTACCCCATTAAGGTTAATTCATACCTCCATTGCCTCACATAATTACCATCTTTTTGTTAGTGATAAAATTTAAGATCTATTCTCTTAACAATTTTCAAGTACATGATACAATTCTGTTAATTATGGTCATCATGCTATACATTAGATACCCAGAACTTATTCATCATATTGTTGGAAGATTTGATCCTCTGCACATTATGGCCTTTCCCCCCACTTTTTCAGACCTTAGAAACCAATATATAACTCTTTGATTTTGGCTTTTTAGATTTCACATGTAAATGAGGTTATACAATATTTTTCTAAGTCTGACTTATTTTGCTTACCATAATGTCTTAAGGTCTATTTATATTGTCACAAAAAGAAGGATTTCCTTCTTTTTATGTCTGGATAATATTTTATTGTTTGTGTGTGTTTGTGATGTCTTCTTGAATCCATCAATGAATACTTTAGTTGTTTCCACGTCTTGGTTATTACAAAAACATGGCAATGGGCATGGGAGTACCATTATCTTTTTGAGATAGAGATTTCATTTCCTTTGGATATATACCCAGAAGTGAGATTGTTGGATCATATGGTAGTTCTATATTTAATTCTTTGAGGATCTTTGTACCCTTTTCCATAGCAGCTCTATTAATTTTCATTCTCACCAACTGCACACAAGGTTTCTCTTTTCTCCGCAGCCTCCTCACCATTCATTGTCTTTTATCTTTTACAGCCTTTCTAAAAGGTGTGAGGTGATCGTTCACTGTAGTATTGATTTTCATTTCCATGGTAATTAATGATATTAAACATCATTTTGTGTTATCTGTTGGCTATTTGGATGTCTTCTTGAGGTTATTTATTGCTATTGAGTTATATTAATGCCTTATCAAATAGATGATTTTCGGATATCTCCCATTCCATTCTGTACATTGCCTTTTTTATTTTACTGATTCTTTGTTGAGCAGAAGCTGTTCAGTTTGATCCAGTCCCAGTTGTCAATTTTTACTTTTGTTCCTTGCATTTAGGTGTTACATCCAAAAAATTATTACCAGTACTGATGTCAATGAAGATCTTTCCTTATGTTTCCTTTTATTAGTTTTACAGTTTGGGGGGTCTTTAATTTGTCTTTAATCTATTTTAAGTCAATTTTGGTAATATAAGAAAAGAGTTCATTTCATACTTATTACTATGAATAGCCAGTTTTCCCAACACTGTTTATTGAAGGGACTATCCTTTCCCCATTGAATATTTTAGATCTCTTGCCAAATATTAATTGATCATATATGTGTGGGTTTATTTCTGTTTTATTGGTCTACGTGTACATTTTTATGCCAGTACTATACTGTTTTGAAAACTATAACTTTGTAAAAATTTGAAGTCAGGAAATGTGATCTCCCCAACTTTGTTCTTCTTTCTCGGGATCATTTGGTTCCTCAAGATTTTGTGATTCCAAATAAAATTTAGAATTACTCTTCTTCTCTATTTCTGTAACAAAAATGTCACTGGAATTTTGACAAAGATTACATTGAATCTATTAATGGCTTTGGGGAGTATGAATATTTTAACTATACTACTGCTTCTAATTTATGAACATGTGATAACTTTCCATTTATTCCATTTCTTTTATCAACATCATTTAATTTTTAGTATACAGGTATTTTACTTTCTTGTTTAAATTTATTCCTAAATATTTTATTGATGCTATTGTGAGATTTTTAAAATTTATTTTTCAGGCCCTGGCCGGTTTGCTCAGTGGTAGAGCGTTGGCCTGGCATGCAGAAGTCCCGGGTTTGATTCCTGACCAGGGCACACAGGAGAAGCACCAATCTGCTTCTCCACCCCTCCCCCTCTACTTCCTCTCTGTCTCTCTCTTCCCCTCCCGCAGCGAGGCTCCATTGGAGCAAAGATGGCCCGGGCACTGGGGATGGCTCCTTGGCCTCTGCCCCAGGCGCTAGAGTGGCTCTGGTCGCAACAGAGCGATGCCCGGGAGGGGCAGAGCATCACCCCCTGGTGGGCGTGCCAGGTGGATCCCGGTCGGGCGCATGCGGGAGTCTGTCTGACTGTCTCTCCCCGTTTCCAGCTTCAGAAAAATAGGGGAAAAAAATTATTTTTCAGATAGTTTTGTAAGTGTATAGAAACACCACTGATTTTTGTAGATAATGTTTTAAAATAGGTGTTACACATCAGTAATTGTACTACTATTCCTAGTAGGTTATGAAGCCGCTGCACATTTACGACAATTAGATAAACTTAGATACAATGGGGTATTGCATTTAAAAAATAATTAAAAACTCTTGCTATTAAATAAATCTGGTTTCTTCTCCTGAATGCCCTTTAAATTAACTTCCAAATTTCAAATAAGCCATAACTGACATAACTAATTCTCAATATAGTAAATGATTGTACTGAGTGTAATTAATAAAATTGGCTGTCTGGCTTACTGAGCTTCAATAAGGGAGAATGAACAATGAGACAGAACCCAGCGATGATATGAGGTGAGAGTATTCGGGATGCAGCTCCGCGTCTCAGGCTGACCATGTGCAAACGACTTGTGAAGAACAAATGCATTTTTTATTCTCTTCCCTTAATAATGGTGGGTCTCCATTTCTACCGCAGAACTTTTCTTTTTTCTTAACTCATATATCTTTAGTAAAAGCACATTTATCATCAAGTACCATTTATTAAAAATACTGAGAGTATCAGTATGTATTGAAAAAAAGGAAATATGTGTAGATGCTGTGCATTTGAATGACCTTTCAAAACTTGACTTTGCTGTGTAGAGGAGATAACACTTAATAAAGTCAAAGGCTTCTCAATTGTTTAACTTTTAAAAATCAGAATGTCATAGCTTTGAAATATTTGAAATAAAAACTGGCTTTTCTGGTATTATGAAAGTTTCAACTTGACTCTGCTTTCATACCTTTAAAAAAACCTCAAAAGATTTAGTTTTGGTATAGAATTTCTTGCCTTTTTTTATAGATATAAATTACTTGAAGAAATTATTATTTTTACTGCTGTAATAAGAATTTTGGATAGGTTCTTTTGAAAATATACTCTAATCAACATGATTCTATGTCTTTTGTTTAATATTAGCCAGAAGCAAGGTCAGTATTCTAAGTTTATTGTTTCTCTTATTTATTTATTTATTTATTTTTTCAGTGACAGAGAGTCAGGAAGAGGGATAGATAGGGACAGACAGACAGGAACAGAGAGATGAGAAGCATCAATCATTAGTTTTTCGTTGCGACACCTTAGTTGTTCATTGATTGCTTTCTCATATGTGCCTTGACCGTGGGCCTTCAGCAGACTGAGTAACCCCTTGCTCGAGTCAGCGATCTTGGGTCCAAGCTGATGAGCCTTGCTCAAACCAGATGAGCCCACGCTCAAGGTGGCAACCTCGGGGTCTCGAACCTGGGTCTTCCGCATCCCAGTCTGACATTCTATGCACTGCTCTACCGCCTGGTCAGGCTCTCTTATTTTTAATAAATACTGAAAGTCAAGATAAAAAAATTTTTTGACATGATCTTATCTAGTTGTCATGCAGATTACTAGTCATGTATGGTTTGGAATATGGGAGTTAATACAAGCCACTTCTATATGCAAGACTGTTTTTGCAGTTCAATTACATACAAAGCTAGAACTACTGGAAACCTATTTGCAGTTTCATACCTGACTGTCCTCTGACACCATTCCTGTCAACAAAGAAATAGACACAATCCTGAACTACCAGTCCCAGATAATCTTGTTCCTCACATGACATAAGTTCCTTTAGTAACTTGGGTGTTAATTTATGCAAATTCAACATGCCCTTCCCTTAAACCTCAAGTCAGGTGAATATGGTTTGAGTACTGAACTCAGTATCCCAGTTCTGCTTCCTGATCCAGTCTTTCTAGTGTATTCTTCAAGGATTGGAGTTCTAGAAACCTCAGCCTTTCGCAGGTAGAATTCAGCAGGCTTCCAGCAGACTTTGTTGAAGTTGACTTACCATTTTTGCAGATCATGGGCTGTTATCTGCTATTGATCCCTATCTTGATTGCACACATAAACTCTATAAATAGTTCTGATTTCATGGATGTGATGATCCCCATTCTGTCTCAGTGACAAACACACCAGTTTCCATCAGACTCTCCTCTCTCTCTTAGTCTCCTTTCCCATTTTATTTATTTATTTATTGTTTTCTTTTTCTTTTTTTCTTTTTTCTTAGAGAGAGAGAGAAAGAGGGAAAGAGAGAGAGAGAAGGAGGGGAGGAGCAGGAAGCATTAACTCCCATATTATTTATTTATTTATTTTGCTTTATGTCATACTGTTTTTTTATCTCTTGCTTGGACAAAATTTCTCCTAAATGATCTTGTCTTTTCTTATATTCCAATGTATAATCTGTTATATATTTTTTTTTAATTTTTTTTTTTTTTACAGAGACAGAGTCAGAGAGAGGGATAGACAGGGACAGATAGACAGGAATGGAGAGAGATGAGAAGCATCAATCATCAGGTTTTTTTGTTGCAACACCTTAGTTGTTCATTGATTGCTTTCTCATATGTGCCTTGTCCGTGGGCCTTCAGCAGACCGAGTGACCCCTTGCTCGAGCCAGAGACCTTGGGTCCAAGCTGGTGAACTTTTGCTCAAACCAGTTGAGCCCGTGCTCAAGCTGGCGACCTTGGGGTCTCGAACCTGGGTCTTCAGCATCCCAGTCTGATGCTCTATCCACTGCACCACCACCTGGTCAGGAATAATCTGTTATATTTTTTAAATTAATATATCTTGCATCAAAAATGCAAAAACCACAAATATGAACTAATATGAATTATTATAAGGAGAACATATCCCTGAAACCCCTACCCCGGTCCAAGAATAGAACAATACCAGTACCTCAAAAGGAACCCAAGCCCTTTCCAATCACTTTTCATTCTCTCATCCTCAGTGTAACCATTATCTTGACCCTCAGCATTTTAGGATTCAGGAAGAAGTGGAATTTTCAAACCTTCCCCAGGATCCATATATTCATCGAACACTAATTTCTTCCACCAGATTGGCTGTCCTTGGGCTTCCCTGCTGAGCTCCAGTATCCTCGTCAGTAGATGGCTCATCTCATGGTGAAAGAACTTACTTAAACTCTCTCCCAAGATAACTCAATAGTGACTTCAGACTCATCCACAGCCATGGCCCTCTGGTTCATGGCCCACCAGCCCTCCTATAACACCCTATTATTGAACTGCGAATAAATAGAAACACAGGTGATGTATTCTGTACTCAGCTTCTTATGTTTAACTTCACACCTGAGAGGTTTATCTTTTTCTTTTCTTTTACATTAGCCATAGGTAATTCATGCATTATTATGCAGAATGCCTTTTTATGAATGTACCACAAATTATTTACCCATTGTATTGTAAACTAACATCTGAGTTGTTTCCAGCTTAGTGTTTTACAAATCTTGCTGCTATGAACATTCACGTATAAGTTTTCATTATTCATGTGTATACATTTCTGGTAGGTTATAACTAGGTGTGAAATATTTTGTCATATGGTGTATATGTTCAACTATAATAATGCCAAGCAATTATACAACATAGTTGTGCCAAATATACTCCCACTAGAAATACAGGAGAACTGCCACATACTTTCAAATACTTGATCTTGTCAGTCTTCTAAATTTTAGCTATTCCAGTGGGTATATAGTAGTGTTTCACTGTGGTTTTAATTTTCATTTCTCTGATGACTAACTAGTGAGGGTGAGCAATTTTTAAAATGTTTATTGGTCATATTGGAGTCTTTTATCATTAAGAGAATCTGGTTTTAAGTCTCTTGTTTATTTTTCTTTTGGTTCTTGTAATGGTTTTAAATCATGACCACAAATTCTCCTCCTATTGGAAGATGAAGACTATGTCTCCAGGCTTGTAATTTCTTACTAATAGAATTGTGATAAAGTAATGCTATATAGTTTCTGAGGCTAGGTCATAAAAAGTCCTTCATCTTCCACATAATTCACTGAAAAACTTGCTTTTGGAGCTCTAAACCACAATGTATGATGTTACCAGATAAAAGGGTTTGTTTGCCTGCTGCATCAAAGCCCAATAAGCTATGAACAAGAGTTTGTAGCAAAGACAGTAAGGGTTTATTTCAGGAAGTGGCCCACGCCCAGAGACAAGTGAGCTAATAAGGCTCAAAGACTTGGTTCACCAATGGCTTCTAAGGGATGAGTTATAGAAGGGAAAAATCATTAATCATGGTGGCTAAGGGCGTTAGCTCTGTGGCCTCTACTTACTGGCTAGTGCTAATGTAAGGCAGTTGATCTGTGCACCTAGTCCTGATGTCAGCCGTGGTGTGGCTTTGCAAGGATGTAGTCGATGGGGTTGTTCTGGAACTGAAACACCACTGAGGCCTAAATGTTATTCATAGTTTGACTAAAACTCTGTCTCTGTTGTCAACAGACCCAGAGGCTTTGTACGTAAGATTATATGGTGCTGACAAGAACCTCTGTGTCCTGAGAACTTGATAAGAAAGTCATGAAAGCAGGCAAGTGAGTCAGGGTGCTAAGTGAAGCCTGTTTAAATCAAAAAGAAAAAAAAAGGAGAAAATGTCATGTTAAAAAATGATACTTCTATGCACTTACAGTGATGATGCCTCACTATCCTGAGACTACAGGAGTGTAACCACTCCTGTCAACTGCAACGCCCACTCTTACAGCCGTTCTCAACAAGGCACCAGATGTGTGAGTGAAGTGGTTCTGGACCTTCAAGAACACTTCCTTCTCTAACTGAAACCATCGAATGACCTCCATTGACACCACTTGAAACAGAAGAACAGTCTAGCCAAGGCCTGCCGAAATTCCTTATTCACTAAGGCATAATATGCAATAAAATGGTTATTAATTTTAATCCATTAAGTTTTATGATCGTTTTTCATGCAGCAATAGATAAGTGAAACAGAATTTGTTACCTGAAAGTGAGATGGTGTTATAATAAAACCAAGCATGTGGCATTAGATCTGGAATTGGCCAGCAGCCTGAGGAATCTATTGATGAAGGCTCAAAGCAAAACAAGGAAACTACTCCTGGGCCCAAAAGAAAGGGGACCCTGGTTATGTAGCTGTGGAAAGTGTGGCAGTACTGTGCAAAGTGTTGCCCATGATGACAGGAAACACAGGAAATGTACCTATAAATTAAATGATCAAGCTCAGGAGCCTTCTGGGCAGAGTGTTGAACATGCTGCCTGGCTTCTTGCCTTCTGTAGTAAAATGAGTAAAGAGACAAATATAGATGAACAAACTAAAGAATGAACTGTTTCATTTTTTAGTAGTAATTGACAGAAGAATAAAAGCCCAGAATAGGCTTTGCATTCAGCAAAATAACTGAAAAGATAGCTTCAAAGCAAAGGACCAATCCTGGGCTCTGCCAGTGAACATTGCCTCCAGGGGATTCCGGTGTTACTGTAAGATTCTTTCTTAATACATCAGCAAGATTGAAGCTATCATATATTGACTCACTTAAACAACAGCAAAAGCCTCTAGGAGTACTAAGGTATGCCTTAAGACCCTCCCTACTGGACCATCGTGGTGCTTCTGTGGGTATTGTTCTAAAGGTATTGTCACAATGAGCCCTGGGTAGAAAGGGTTTCATATCAAAGATTTGTGAATGAAGTTCTTGTCTACTAGGTAGTTTATAAGTTGATGTATCCGCAACTGAAAGGAAATTTAATAGCTTGGACTGGAGGGGATTGACAGAGTACACAATGAAAAGAAGAATTTGAATCCCAAACTTTTATGTGCAAGGAGCAGGCTGAGAACTACTTAGCTGCAAAGATATGCTACTCTATGGAAAACGGATGACTCAAGACCCCAGAGAGCAGAGCCAGGAGTGGTGGAGACTCATTCTAAAAGGGCAAATTCTCAGCACTAAGCAAGGAACTGGCAACAGCAGTACACAGAGTGGGCAAAACTAGGTTTACAGTGTTCTATGGAAAATAACACAATAACAAATAATAATAAAAGAATACACTGTGTTTTGTGTATAAACATCAATCAGGGGAAGGTAGACAGGAGTAGCAGACATGTTACACATCCCTTCAGATCCTTGGTACTTCGTATTGTTTCCGCTACCTACAGGGGAATGGGCTTCCTATATAGGTTAGGGGTTGGGAAACTTTTTGGCTGAGAGAGCCATGAACGCCACATATTTTAAAATGTAATTCTGTGACAGCCATACAACGACCCGTGTACGTTACACATTATCCAATAAAAATTTGGTGTTGTCCTGGAGGACAGCTGTGATTGGCTCCAGCCACCCGCAACCATGAACAAGAGTGGTAGGAAATGAATGGGTTGTAATACATGAGAATGTTTTATATTTTTAACGTTATTATTTTTTTATTAAAGATTTGTCTGCAAGCCAGATGCAGCCATCAAAAGAGCCACATCTGGCTCGTGAGTCATAGGTTCCTGAGCCCTGCTATAGGTTAAATCTGAGGCCAAACAAGAAAATGCCCAGAATTTCTGTGTTCTCCTGTTGTTTCCAGACAAGAAAAATAAGCAACATGTAAAAGAATTGGAAAGGTGGAAGTAAAGCTTTTGCAATAAACATGATTTGCAATAAACATGATTAGGTATGAGGAAAGTTTTTTTTTTTTTTTTCCTGAAGCTGGAAACGGGGAGAGACAGTCAGACAGACTCCCGCATGCGCCCGACCGGGATCCACCCGGCACGCCCACCAGGGGGCGATGCTCTGCCCCTCCAGGGCGTCGTTCTGTTGCGACCAGAGCCACTCTAGCGCCTGGGGGGGCAGAGGCCAAGGAGCCATCCCCAGCGCCCGGGCCATCTTTGCTCCAATGGAGCCTCCCTGCGGAAGGGGAAGAGACAGAGAGGAAGGAGAGGGAGAGGGGTGGAGAAGCAAATGGGCACTTCTCCTGTATGCCCTGGTCAGAAATCGAACCCGGGACTTCTGCACACCAGGCCGACGCTCTACCATTTAGCCAACTGGCCAGGGCTGGTATGTGGAAAGTTTAAGGAATTATTTTGCCTAACACAGAATTTAATAGAAGTGGCATCATATAGCGTGTAACCTTTTGTGTAAGTTTTTTACTCAGCATAATGTTTTTGAGGTCATGTTCCATGTGTCAATGGTCTATTTCTTTTTATTTCTGTGTCATTTGTATGAATATATTATGGTCTATTTATTATTCTGCTATTGATGGACACCCGGGCTCTTTCTAACTTTTGTCCATTATGAATAAAGCTGTTGTTGGACATTCTCACAAAACACTATCTGTGAGCATATATTTTCATTTTATTGGGGTAAATGGCATAGAAGAAGAATTCCTGGGCCATAGTGTAGGCATATGTTTAGTTTTATAAGCCAGACCTTTTTACAAGTTGTTTATATCATTTGATATTGTCATATGTGATATATGAAAGTTTCAGTTGATGTCAAAATTTAATGTTGGTATTTTCAGTTTAAGCAATTCTGATGGATGTGTTTGGCATCTCATTGTGACTTGAATTTGAATTTATTTTATGATTAATGATGATAAGTACTTTTTTTTTTTAGATTTTGTGAGTCCATTGTGGACTTAAAAAAATTTATTAAGTTTATTGGAGTAACATTGGTTAATAAAATTATACAGATTTCAGGTGCACAACCCTATAACACATCTTCTGTCTGTTGCGTTGTGTGCTCACAGTCCCAAGTCCAATCTCCCCCATCACCATCTGTGTCCCCTCTACCTTCTTCCCCTCCCTGCAAACATTTCCCTTCTGCAATCCCCAAACTGTTTTCTTGTGTCTATACTTTGCTTCGTTACATTTTTACATGTTTAGTGAGAATTTGATTATATTTCTTTGTGAAATGTCTGTTTCTTATTGGTACCTTGTTTTATTAGGTGTAGGGGGTGTTTTATATAGTCTTAAAATCAGTCCTTTGTTCGAGTCCTTTGGTTTGCTTATTCGTTTCTTAGCAAGTGTAATTTGTCAATGTTTGCATTTACAATTACCATCTAAGAAAACTTTCTCTATCCCCAAAACATGATGGCCTGCCTCCTTGTTTTCCTCTAAAAAACTTTGTGGGAATTCTTTTTTTCCTATATGTAATTTGTCATTTTTTTTTTTCCTGGCAACTTTCAAGATTTCTCTCACTAACTCTGATTAGATTTCTCTCACGAACTCTGGTGTCAGCAATTTGACTGTAATGTGCCTAAGTGAGGTTTTCTTTTTATTTATCTTGCTTGGCGCTTGCTAGGTCTCTTTTCTTTTTTTATTTATTTAGAAACTAAATTTAATGAGGTGACATTGGTCCATAAGAATGCAGAGGTTAACATCTCTATAACATTTGAACTTTTGATTAAGTTTTATGTTCATCACCCAAAGTCAAATCATTTTCTATCGTTGTACATTTGTCCCTCTTTACTCCATTCCTCTCCCTCTGGTAACCACTACACTTTTGTCTATGACCATAATTCTCATTTTTATAACCCACCTATGTGTGGAATCATGTAGTTCTTAGCTTTTTCTGATGTACTCATTTCACTTAACATTATGCTTTCAAGGTCCATCCATGTTATTGTGAATGGCAATATATTATCATTTCTTATGGCTGAGTAGTATTCCACTGTATCTATGTACAATATCTTTTTTATCCAATCCTCTATCGAGGGACACTTTGGTTGTTTCCATGTCTTGGCCACCATGAATAATGCTGCAATAAACATGGGAGTGCATGTGTCTTTGCATTTCAATGTTTTTTGTTTTTTGAGTTTTGGGGTTGACACCCAGTAGGGGGATTGCTGGGTCATATGGTAGCTCTAGTATTAATATTTTGAGGAACTACCGTACTGTCTTCCATAATGGCGGTACCAGTTTACATTACCACCAACAGTGAATGAGTATTCCTTTTTTCTCCACAACCTCTCCAACACTTGTTATTATCTGTCTTGTGGATAAAAGCCAATTCCACAGATGTAAGGTGGTATCTCATTGCAGTTTTGATTTGCATTTCTCTACTAGCTAGCAAAGATGAGCATCTTTTAATATATCTATTCGTTGTTTGTATGTCTTCATGAGAGAAGTGTCTGTTCAGATCCTCTCTCCATTTTTTAATTGAACTGTTTGTTTATTATTGAGCTTTGTGAGTTCTTTATATATTTTAGATATTAATCCCTTATTAGAGCTGATGTTTGTGAATATCAACTCTCATTGCACTGGCTGTCTTTTTGTTTTGTTGGTGGGTTTTTTTGCTGAACAGAGGCTTTTTAGTTTAATATAGTGCCATTCATTTATTTTTGCCTTTACTTTCCTTGCCTTTGGGGTCAAATTCATACAATGTTCTCTACAGCCAAGGACCATAGTTTAGTACCTGTGTTTTCTTCTATGTAATTTATTGTTTCAGATCTTATATTTAGGTCTTTGATCCATTTTAAATTAATCTTTGTGCATGGGGACAAGGTATAGTCAAGTTTCATTCTTTTGCATGTGGCTTTCCAACTTTCCTAGCACCATTTATTAAAGAGGTTTTCTTTTCTCCATTATGTGGTTTTTGGTTCCTTTGTCAAAAAAATAGTTTGTCCATATATATGTGGTTTGATTTCTGAACTCTCAATTCTTTTCACTGGTCTGTATGTGTATTCTTCTACCAATGCCATGCTGTTTTGATTATCACAGCTCTGTCATTAGGTTTCTTGATTCTGTAACTTATATCTTTCAATAAATTAGAGAAAATTTCAAACATTTATTCAAATACATTTTTCTTTTTCTTTCTATTTTTCCTTGCTTCTTAGACTCTGATTACTCATATAAAAGACTCTTTGATAATATTCCACAAGTCCCTAAAGTTCTGATATTATTTTTTGTCATATTTTCTTGGTCTTTGTTCTTCAGATTGGAGTTTTTATTGTTTTCTCTTCTCATCTCCTACCTCTTTCCTTTGTTATCTCCATTCTGCTGTTAAGCCCATCCAGTGAATTTATATTCTAGATATTGGACTTTTCAGTTCTAGAATTTTCCTCTTTATTAAAGCCTAGTAAGCAGGTTTCAAGAGAACCACCTTGAGTAGATATGTCTTTTAGTATGTAAGAGAGACAAAATCTTACTCTCACCTGGAGAAATATGAAACGGAGCAGCTATGTGCAGTTAGTCAGGTTGGGAGTGAGCTCCACTCCCATAAACAGCGAGACAGTGGTATATATTTCTCTTGGTCTAGGGGTTGTCTCTCCGCAAGTCTCAGATTCATCTTAATAAAGACTATTTAGAAGACTGTCATGGAAGCCATGTAATCCCAATTTAGTAATGAACTTTTGGGAGCCCAGAGGCTAACTAAGAAGTTGTTGACAGCCAGGAGAAGTAAAGGCAACATCAGACCAATGGATCTGAACTAGGCCTTCCAACCTCAGCAAGACAGCTTTAAGAGATCTCCAAAAGGGACCCATAAAAAAACAATATCTACCTCTGAGATCAATCTAGAGTTGCCCTAAAATATCTGCTAAAACAAGAATTGGAGTAAGAAAAGAAATAGAATGGAACCAGACATTCCCTCCTCTGTGAGCATCCAGACTGTTGTAAGTCAGAGCTGGATGAGAAGAAGAGCATTCATTGGATCAGAGTGGAATTAGTGATACTGTATAGGAATAAGGATATGTGATTATTAGACAGAAAGAGATTTTACTGACATCTAACAATGATAAGAAAAGCTATGGGAATCATCCAATATTTTATTTAAGATTTGAAAAATGAATGACACAAAGCAAATATGAAATTACAGAAAAGAAAGAATAAGCATTGTAGGACCATTTCTATAAAATTATGTCCATATATTAGGTACCTATCAATTATATACCTTCATGTTATATTTCTGCATACATATATACATAGTATTATTTTTATATACATATAATAGAACACTGAAATATTAGAATGATATAAGGTAATTTTATTTGGGTTTCCTTTGTTTTCTAATTTTTTACAATTAACATGAATTTGTTTACATAAGAAAAAAAGCATTAGAAAATTTATAGTTGATATATCAGCTGGGTTTTTTTCTGTTAATCATGTAACCTAGATATTCTAATTGTGTCCCCAAAGATACTATTATTTTCAAAGTTTTAATTTTAATAATTTGAGACATTATACCAAGTATCTTATCATCTGATATTTGAAAGCTAAATCATATTTTAGTTCCCTTAATTAAATAATGTACTTGAGAATTGACCAATGCTTTAATAGCATTCTCCTTAAAGAGACTCGTCTTTATTTCAACTCTAGTCTTTAGATCCTATCCTGATGCTCAGACCTGAGAGTTGTAACATTTGTCACACAAGAAAATTAATGTCCTTTTTTTTTTTCTTTTTTCAGATTCCCTCTGCGCGTGTATATGCTTATCACTTAGTCTTGCCTAATACTTTTTTCTTCTCTCCTCTTCTTTGGATATTGCTTACAGCATTTTGGTGTCCTCTTAATTTTTTATTTTTTTTCCAGATTGACATTTTAAAGTATACTTTTCAAATCCTGGTAAACCCATGTACTTTGTTTTTCTCTTTTTGTTTATATTTTGCCCTTTTTCTGCTGGCTATGTAAACTGTTTATTCCTTAGATTTTATGCTGCCTTCAGGATAATTATTTAACTTTATATATATATATATATATATATATATATATATATATATATATAGTCATTGAATTTTCTTTCAATCATTTCCTCAGAAGTTTTACAGAAAACTGTGAAAGATACAAATCGTTACTGTACAACCTCAGTTGTGGTTCCAGCCCTCCTTTGATTCTAGGTCTAAAAAAAGGTGTGAGGATCCTCCACTCCTATTTTTTTCCCCTTACAAATTGTTACATCCATTTGATAGATGAGTTACTGCTCTTCTCTACTTGTATCTTTCTCAGTTTTTTATTTTTATGATTGACATACAAGACTCTGTAAATATTTAATTTATACAACTCGGTGAGTTTGGAGATACACTTCCGCCAGTGAGACCATCACAGAATCAATGCTGTGAGTATACCCATTACCTGCAAGTCTCCTCTCATCTTTGTACGACTACTATTACTGCTTTTTCTTTGCCTTTTCCTCCTTATTTTCCTTTTCCTCTTCCTTATTCTTACTGTTAGAACTCTTATTTATTTATTTATTTATTTATTTTCAGAGACAGAGTCAGAGAGAGGGATAGATAGGGACAGACAGACAGGAACGGAGAGAGATGAGAAGCATCAATCATTAGTTTTTTGTTGCGACACCTTAGTTGTTCATTGATTGCTTTCTCATATGTGCCTTGACCGTGGGCCTTTAGCAGACCGAGTAACCCCTTGCTCGAGCCAGAGACCTTGGGTCCAAGCTGGTGAGCTTTGCTCAAACCAGATGAGCCCGCACTCAAGTTGGAGACCTCGGGGTCTCAAACCTGGGTCCTCCGCATTCCAGTCCGATGCTCTATCCACTGCGCCACAGCCTGGTCAGGCTTACTATTAGAACTCTTAACATAGATGTTATTGTCCTAGCAAGTTTTTACGTCAGAATTATCAACTATAAGCACTATGCTGTACAGCAGATCTGTAGTACATACTCATCTTGCAGAAACTTTGACCAATACCTCACCATTACCCCTCCCCCCAGCCCCTGGGAACCATTAATCTGCTCTCTGCTTTCCTAACTTTGACTATTTTAGATTCTCCTTATGAATGGTGTCTTCACCAAATATTCTTCAATAGAATATTTGTCTTTTTTTTTTTTACTGGTCTATTTCAGTTAGCATAATGCCCTATAGGTTCATTCATGTTGTCACAAATGATAGACCACCCTGGTTCTTTATTTGAGCAGTCCTATAGAATTCTTTTATATTATCCTGTTTTAATGGGGTTTAATCTAAATATTGATTTGATCCAACCATCAGTGTTTCTTTGTTGCATAAAATTCACCACTAAACCCTAGCAAACTGCAGACAAAAAAAGAGGGAGATATCTTTACTGAAAGGCTAAAAATCAAGCTGATTAATTCAACATTTCTTAAATTTACTACTAATTATATATGAAATGCTGAGGGGGAAAAATCAGCTCTTGATTTCATTTTCTAAATCCTGTGATAACACCCTGAACAGAGATCAGTATAATAAATTTTCTAAGTCTAACTACCCTGCTCAAAGAATAATTAAGGATTTTTTTTTAAGTCTCATTTTCAAACCTACAATTTAGGGTTTAAATTGTAAAATGTTCCAGTTCCCAGAATCTATCTGCAAGAGATGTGGGCAGTCCTTCATGAAGGTGTCAGTAAATTTATTCTTTTCTTCAAAAGAGAGGCCCAGAGATCAGATACTCCTTTTACAAATTAAGCCCTGTGTTTCATAGATAACAAAATATCCAGTCAGTCAAGGATCAAATGCTAACAGGCAGAGTCGAATCACCCAGGAATAAAAGATTAAATTGCCTAAAGACACAACACCTCCCTTAGAATCCTAAGATATTTAAACTTTCCCTGAATCTCAGTTCCCATTTAGCCACATGAAAATCAACATGTTATTTAGATGATTAGTGATCTTTGATACCGTTATTATCATATAAAATATAGTAAAGCCACTAATTTCTAATCTGCTTTTATTATCTTTATACAGTATTTTAAGCATGGTAATCTTTCTCTTAGCTGTGACTGAACTATACTAGTAAGAAATTTACATCTGGAAATATAGGCTGGAGAAAATAATCATTTCCACTGATGTCAGTCTCTTGCTGTTCATGTAACTCAAAAAAATATATCCATTTTTCTCCCTGGAGTAAACATATCCAATAAACACATATCCTGCCTTTTGAACAGAGTTAAAATTATGAGGAAAAACTTGTCCGTAGATAGATTGCATATATGTGTTCCCAAAACACATAAAATAAAAGAAAGTATATAAATAACTAGGACCCCCATAATTTATCAACCTTTTCTGTAAAATGCATTTAGTGTATATCAGAGAGCAGAAGAGTTATTTTTAAAATTGAAATGTTTTCAAATGCATTTTTAAGTTTTATTTTTTCTCTTCTCTTGGATGTACTAAAAGCCCTTCTGCCTCACTTCCCATTTCACTCTCTTAACTCAGAAGTTGTGTAATTTTTATTCCAGTTCTTTCAGTGTTTACTCTAGAAATTTCAAAACAAATATTTAGTATAAAGATTTATCTGTGTTAACTCTACTCCAGAACAATGCAAGGACCTTGAAAAAATTTCAGGCAAGGCACCATGTCCTCCCTCAACTCATTTTTATAGGGCGGTATTTTAATTCTATTTGATTTGTTAACACTAAATGTTAAAAAAATTTTAATTGACTTATTTGGGGTGACCTTAGTGAATAAAATTATATAGGTTTCATATTTTCTATTTTTTGTGACATAGACAGGGAGAAACATAGAGAGAGGGACAGATAGGGACACACAGACAGAAAGGGAGAGAGATGAGAAGCATCAGTTCTTTGTTGTGGCACCTTAGTTGTTTATTGATTGCTTTCTCATACATGCCTTGACTGGGACTACAGCTCAAGCCAGTGACCTTGGGATCAAGCTGGTGAACCTTGCTCAAACCAGATAAGCCTGCACTCAAGCTGGCGACCTTGGGATTTTGAACCTGGCTCCTCTGTGTCCCAGTTTGACGCTCTATCCACTGCACCACCACTTGATCAGGCAGGTTTCATATTTTCAATTTTATAATTAATCATGTATATAATGTGTGTTCATTGCCCCAAGTCAAGTCTCCTTCCATCACCATTTATACCCCATTATTCTCTTCTACCTGCTCCCTACCCCACTTTTCCTCTGGTAATCACCATACTGCTGTCAGATTCCATGAGTTTTTTTGTTTTATTTTGTTTTTTGCTTCTTTTTTTTCTCGGAAGGTGCTCACTTTTTCATATGCTTTTTCTCCATGCCTGTTGAGATGATCTTAGGGTTGTGTTCTGTCAACACAGTGTGGTACATAGACTGATTTTTCAGTTTTGAATCGACCTTAAATGTCTGTGATGCACCACCTTGGTTCTGGGGCAGACCCCTTTTCCATAGGTGCTGCCTGGTGTTTGCAATGTGTTTGCTGAGCACGTGGCATCTGTCCCTGCAGGGGGCGTTCCTTGTCCTGTGATCACAATGCTTCCTTAGCCTTGATGTCAAGGTCATTTTGGCTCTACAGGGAGTGAGGAACTGTTGGGCAGATAAAATATATTATGCTCACTTTGTTAAAGACGACACTGCCCACGAGGAGGCCGTCGCCCAGGTGATATTAATGTGTATCTCTGTGGGCAGGTAGAATCCCTGTAGCCTGAGGCTTGGTTTTGGGATTAAGCCTTTCCCACCCTTTTTGATGTGGGGCAGTACAATCTAATCATGCCTCGGAGAAGTGACTTTGTATTAGAGACTTCCCTATTATGTATATTGGATTAAAGGTTTGGATTTCTACACTATAAAATAGGGGCAGAACAGGAGCTTGCTCTCTTGGTTCCTGGGATGATTAGCATGAGAGAGCAGAGGGAGCAGAGCAGAGAGCAGAAAGAGGCCATGTGGCCAGGAGAAGCAGCCAAGATGGCGGAGTGCTGAGTGAGAGGCCAGTTTATGCAGTTTGACGCCGGAGAAGGAAGGAGATGGGGAACAGAGGTGAATAAGTCTGGTGAGCTAGAAACCTTTGATTCTAGGAAACTCGGATAAGTCAGTAGCTTTGTGAGCACTGAATGTGAGTGGGTTTTGGAGCCCAGTGTGTGTTTTTACTTGCCCGCCGGGTGCAAGCTAGAATTAAAGACTATGGCCCACCAGTTTGTGGCTCCGTTGTTTCTTTACCGACTGTCTGAATCCTATGCGAACCTGCATGGGCCAGGAGGCTGCTGTGATAGTGGCCCTGGCAGCCCTGGCTCCTGGCTTTACAGGAACGTTCCCTCTTCTTAAATGTTTTTGCTTAATTCTATTACTTGTTTTCACCATGTCCTGCAACCTCCATTCCCTCTGACAGCTGTCAGTCTATTTTCTACCTATGAGCCTGTTTCTATTTTGTTCATTAGATTCAATATATGAGTGATATCGTATGGTATATTTCTTACTCTGACTGGCTTAGTTCACTTAGCACAGTGCTCCTCAGGTCCATCCATGGCTATCACAAAAGATAAGATTCCCCCTTCTATGACTGCATAGTATTCCATGATATAAATGTACCACAGTTTTTTATCCACTCATCTGCTGATGGGCACTTGGAAACAAACTTCTTTAGTTTTCCTTGTCTAAGAAGCTCTTTATTTGTAAATGTTAAAATTTTATTAATTTTGTTTTATCAACATGATTAGTTTCTCCTTAGTTCAGTTTTCTTCTTCCATCTCATACCTTCTTTTGTAGGCATTTTCATTCTGGATTGAAACTGTGATTGGTGCTCTTGTCATCCCAAGTACTATCAGTGTTTGTCACTAATACCCTCATTTTTGCCAACCTTCTTGAATGTTTTGTTAACATATTTGTGTAGATCAATGCTTTATTTCAGTACTTTAAAGCAAATCCTGCCTTCTGGCTCTAATTGCTATTGTGAAGATAGGACTTCCAATCTAATAGTCATCCCTTGAAAGTGTTTGTCTTTTTTTCTCATCTGCCTTACAATCACCTTTGTGTTTTGGATACTCTACATTTTCACTCCTGTGCACCTAGTGTTAATTTATTTAGTTTATTATTCTTAGGATTGATGCTTTCCATCAATTCTAGGAAATTATGAATGTTTTTTTTGTTTGTTTGTTTTTTGTATTTTTCTGAAGGTGGAAACGGGAGACAGGCAGTCGGGCAGACTGCCGCATGCGCCCGACCGGGATCCACCCTGCACGCCCACCAGGGGGCGATGCTCTGCCCATCCGGGGCGTCGCTCTGTCGTGACCAGAGCCACTCTAGCGCCTGGGGCAGAGGCCAAGGAGCTATCCCCAGAGCCCGGGCCATCTTTTGCTCCAATGGAGCCTCAGCTGCGGGAGGGGAAGAGAGAGACAGAGAGGAAGGAGAGGGGGAGGGTTGGAGAAGCAGATGAGCACCTCTCGTGTGTGCCCTGGCGGGGAATCAAACCCGGGACTTCCGCACTCCAGGCCGACGCTCAATGTTTTTTGAATAGAGAGGATCTCCCCATTCTCTCTTACTCAAATGCCAATGAGAAATGTGTTAATACCCTTACACTCCATTTTTTTTTCTTACCACTTTTCTCTTATATTTCCATCTGTTTGTCTCTTTGTGCTGTATTCTGTTTCATTTCTTTTGATCTATCTACCAGTTTATTCAATCTTTTTTCAACTATGTTTAATCTATTCTTTATTCCACCTTCTTAGTTTCTAATTTCAATTATTCACCTTTTTTATATGTGAAATTTCTATTTGGTTCTTTTAAATATATGATTAGCCTTTTTCTTTTCTCTTGTTTCTTTATCAGATTTTAAATCTGTATTTTACTTTTTTAAATATATTCAGTTCTGGCCAGTTGGCTCAGTGGTAGAACATTAGCCTGGTGTGTAGATGTCCCAGGTTCAATTCCCAGTCAGGGCACACAGGAGAGGCACCCACCTGCTTCTCCACCACTCCCCCTCTTGCATCTCTCCCCTATCCTGCCTGCAGCCATGGCTCCATTGGAGCGAGTTGGCCCCAGGCACTGAGGATGGTATAGTGGCCTCTGCCTCAGACACTAGGAAGAGCTCAGTTGCTAGACAATGGAGCAATACCCCAGATGGGCAGAGCATTGTCCTGTAATGGGCTAGCTGGGTGGATCCTTACTGGGGCATATATAGGACCATATCTGTTCCTGCCTCCCCTCCTCTCACTGAATAAATAAATAAATTCAATATGCTTATTTTATATTCTCTTTCATATCAATAGCTGCAATCTTTGTGGATCTGATTTGCAGTCTGTTTTTTTTTTGTTGTTGTTTTGCTTTGTTTTGTTTTGCTAACTCCCCCTTATGTGACTTGTTACTTGACTTGCTCTGTGCTTTTTCTTAGGGTGACTTCTGTTTCACAGGAATCCCTTGAGGATTGGACTTCAAAGATTCTGCTAGGGAGGATCTAGCTGTGCTTCTGGCAAGTGTCTGGAGATGCTCCTTTCCCAGGAGAACTTCAGATAACTGAGTTCAGGAGTCTTCCAGGTCACACAGTTAATGTGAATTTGGGGCCCAAATTCATAACAGTATGAATTTATGATTAGCAATTTTCAGGGGATTTTAAAAAGAAAAATCTTTTCTTCTTTAAGGAGAGCCATGACAGTGTCTTGCACAATCCTTGATGTATCTTTATGAAGTGCAAGTTTTTCTCTACTTCACTCAGTGTTGGTATTTTCCAGAACTGCCATGTTCAGTTTCCGAGGGCCACCCTGCATTGTGCTCGTGCAAAGAGCATTCCCTGGGGTTGTGCAGTGTGCAATGTTTGCAGTCACTTGTGATGGTCTTGGTGTCACCATTTGGGCATCTCAGTTTTAAATGAGTCTCTGACCGGATGGCTCACCTTACTTAGGGTAATCTTGTGTTTCTTTGTTTTTGTTTTTCCTCCAGTCACTTTGTCTACTAAATAACAAGTTCTACTAAGTCACCAGAAATGAGCAGGTAGAGCTCAAGAGCAAACTCTAGCTTTAGCTTCACTGATCTTTATTTCAAAACTTTTGCTTATTAGTTCTTTATTACTATCACCCACCACTCTCCCCTGCAAGCTAAGCAGTGCATTTTAAAAGATTTTTAAAAATACTTTAGACAGTATATATATACTGTCTATATATATATATATATATTTTGTTTGTTTGTTTGTTTTGTTTTGTTTTGTTTACCAAAAGGGGCTATCTGGACATTTAGTCTGTCATACTGCCAGAAACAGAACCTATAAGACCTACTCTGAAATGACAGACCCTGTCGCTGTTATTGGTGCTGTTTAAACTACTCCTGTGAGCAGAGAGTCTCTACTAGCTATGGCTCCAGATATAGGAACTCTCATTGTTGTGGTCTTATGAGCTGGTGCCTGTATTTCATCATGGAGAGTCTACACAGACTCCAATAATGCATGGACTTGGGAAAGCTATAACAGGAGGATCCATGCTGGGTATTTTCAGTTTCCCCTTGCCAGGCACAGAATTATTTCATATTACCACAACAATTTTTGCCTACTACTTTAGAATCTATGATCTTAGAATAAGGAACCCATTGATGACAATTCACTTCTCTTTTTCCTTGTTTAAAATGGTTGATTCTTTTTACAACTTCACAGAGGCATAAGGGAAAAAAAAGATCAATTATTGAAAGCTTACTGCTAGGTATTACTTATGATATATTTTTTATAATCTGTTTTATAAATAAAAACAAAAATTGTAATGGTAACAAGCTTACGTGTCAGTTTACTTTGTGTCAGGCACAGCTCTAAATGTTTCACATTTATCAAGTTGTATTATCCTTGCAACTCTATGAAATACTATTTCTATCAATATTTTATATAAAAATAACCTATGAGAAGTTTATTTTCCAAGTTCACACAGCCAGGAAGTTACAGGTCCTGGTTTAAACTTGGGTTTCCCCAGATATTATGTCCTCTCCACATGAGGCAAATAAACTACTCTCTCATAATCATATTGGGCATTTAGGGGAGTGATTATTTTGTTTAACAAAACAACACAAAAGACATTTCAGTGATGCTAAAGAGTTCATGCAATTTTAGAGTAAAAGAGAGAATATTTTCAACAGCTGAAAAAAATCTAATGCTTCAGCCTTTCAAATAGCATTTAATTCTCCTGGCCGTGCCTGTCCTGGATTTCTCTATCCATTGTGGATGAACAATTAACTTTCAAATTAGTCACTCCAGGGTTCTATTTACATTTTTAATAGAGAAAATATCAGAGGTTCATAAGGCCTAAGTTAAATTCAAAATAATTTTCTAGAGAAATAAGTTATCAGAGCAACAGAATGTCTCCCAATGCCCTATATATCATTAACTAGTTAATTAAATGTATTAAGCAAAATGCGGTGTCAGTTTGCTCTGATTAAGAAAATTTTTGAGAGAAATTATTAAAACCAGATTTAAATGAGGAAGACTTGGTCTACATAATCTGCAGAAGCCTTGTTGATTCACCCAGGACTCCTTGCTAATAAACTGTGACTTGTTTACAGTCCCTCTGAGAGAGAGTATTTAGTCTACAATTGGCTTGCTAATGATCACTGTCAAAATGTAGATTAGTCTCAGGTGCTCTACTCTAAAACCAGCAGAAACTTTTCCTCCCCAGTCAACTTCTTCAACAGCACTTGCTTTGCAATTTGACCCTGTTACCTTCCTCCAGCCAAAAAGCAGTTGTGTCATTTCTCAGGACAGGGCACAAAAAATATTTACCATGAGATGAGTTGATTTGTATTTTTGAAAGCATCAGTAATTTCCCCTTAATGACTCTCCCTATCAAATGTTTTATAAAATGTTAAAAATCAATGACTTGATATTTTAATAGATTCAAAAATATATTGGAATAGCCTTTTGGATAAGAGATATTTTAGACATTCAAGCATATTTGTTTAACTCTTAAACTACTATGAAAAGAAAAAGTCACTAAAAATAAATAGGGTGTTGACATGTCATGTTAACCATAGTAAACAAATTGAAAAGCCTAGATGTTCTACAGTTTTCTACTACCATTCTCTTTATAAACAAGTTCTACGATAATTTACAATTTTTGGAAACTCTTACATTTTCACAGAAGTTAGATTCTATAGTCACTTTATTACATTGTTAAGTGAAATTTCTATTACCATTTACAGGATATTCTTAGGTAGACACAAATCAAATTTATTCTAAAAGTCTACCACTACAATGTTATATTATACTTAAAGTAGACTACTAGGGACAAAGTTTTTCAAAGTTAATGATACCACTCCGGTATAATACAGTTGTTACAATTTAAATTGTTTTTTGCCTTGTACTGGTCAGGAGCTGCCAACAATTCAGTATCGGTCAGTGAATTAAAACCTTTTATCTCTAATGTGTATTTTCTTGGTTTGCTATCAACTTTCTATTGCTCAAGTGTTTGGAACACCAATAATAATGTCATATAAAAATATACTGTAAGTATCAAGTGAGTAGAATTCTTAAGCTATGCACCCATAGATACATGTACATACACACACTAATTTATGTTTTGCCTCTTTTATTGAGTTTATTATTAAAGAGTCAAATTGAATGTGAATTGTTGGTCCAACTATATCATCACTCTTTAATCTAATCTTAGTATTCTTGTTTTGTTTAAGCAGAGGAGCAATTTGAAAGATTATTTTAGTAGAGATGATTAGACTTCCAAAATTAGAAAATTTAGGAGGCTCTGAAGGTTCTGAACATAAATTTCTACATGTCTGAAAAACCATCATAAATCTTCTCTTTAGCTCCTGCCCTTTGTCTTCTAAAATTCAACTCCAGATAATCCTTTTTTTTCTGTTAAGCCTTTACTTGCTTAGTCCACCTTCTTCCAGTCTCCACATACTGTATAACTGTCACAAAGTCAATATATTATATTCTACTTACAGATAATTACATTATTCTTAAATTATTCCATTTGTGTACATCTTCCCTGCAGCTAGATTGAATGTGAATCAGTAAATAGGCCCCTTATCTTCATGATTCAAGGTATCTCAGATGACTTCTCCAGGAGAGGGTATGGGAGAAGAGACCCCCTAGGAAGAGAATGTATCAGTCTGGATTGTTTGTCACGGTAACAAAAAACCCCCAAAATTTCAGCAGCTTTCCAGAACAGAATTGCATTTCTCAGTCACATAATGTCCATGGCAAGGACAGAGTTTCTGCTCCATGTCATCTTCAGCACTAGGCACAGAGTGGGGAGTGGCCACTAATGTGTGATATTGTCAGTCTCATTGCAGAGGAGAAAAAAAAGATGGCAAAACAAATCACTTCCACACTTTTTGGTCAAAGCAAGTTATACAGCCATTCCTGAGTTCATCAGAATGTGGATATTTATTTTCCCCATATGGAAGAGCCAAAGCAAGTCTTATGGCTAATCTGAATTCAGTGGGGAGGGAACTATAATCCTTCCTCAACAACTCCTTTGAGAAATAATGCAACCTATCATAGATGAAATGTGTAGAAATATTATCAGACATATCCACATAACTTTAACTCGTACTAAATGGGTAGATAGATCTACTTGATATCCCATCTACACACTTTTTTAATGCAAAGTCCTAACAGTCTCTCCCCCTTCTCCAGCCTCATTGCCTAGTGTGATGCCCATGGTTTCCTCTTTACTATGGCTAGTCAGTAAAGAGTTATATAACAAATACGTGTTTAACTATTATTTAATAATATATCTACATACATATATCAATCCCCCTAAATGTCAATTTAGCAAGCACTGCTCTAAGTGCATGGAGGAAACACAAGAAAACTAGACATGGTTACCTGATCTTAAGTAGCTTATAATTTTATGGAGAAGTTAAAATACAAATAGCTATGTTTCAGGGTAGAATGTGATGCCTGCTTTAAAAGAAATTAAAAAATGCCATAACCAGTAGGAATCATTCATGCTCACACATAAAACTGGAATCATTGAACTCCACCTATAAGGCCAAGGGCCACCGCCATCATGGCCATTCACATGCAGGTTCTTACTGAATTTGGGCAGATGGTAAAGAAACAGTGGAGCCGGAGGATGGTGGGTCATTCTGTTTATTAGTGTCTCACCAAGACAGGCAAGCCACAAGAAAGCCAAGGGAAAAGCAGAAAATCTGCTTTTCCCCTGGAGGGCAAGAGATCAGGGAGGAAGAAGAAATCCTACCACACCTCTCAGTGGTGGGGGCAGAATCTCTTTCTCCCGTGGCCATTCCAACTCCTTCTGCTCCTCAGTTTGCAGGCCTCAGGCAGCCTCTTGCACGGAGCTCTCTGTTTCTTCTCATAGGGCTGTAAAATTCAGCCAGCCCACAGTCCCCAAAAGGACAGCTATGGGGAACCATAACAACAACCAGTCCTCTACCCCACCCCTCAAGGGTGGTGGCAGCTCCATACCAATCTGATCTGAACCCTGCCAACTATGCCAGTTGTAAGGCCAAGGGCTGCTGCATTTGTGGCCATTGCCTTGTTAATGATTGCTGGAGGAGAGGTTTTTGTGCCAAAAAGCTTAGAAAAAAAGCCATGTTTGCAGAATGAGAGCAGAGAAATGCAGAGTGCTGAAGAAGAAGCCAGTTTGTGCAGAGAAGGGAGAAGGTGTGTAGGTCAGGAACCAGAGGTGAGGGGCTTTTGCGAGCTCCACTAAGACTTGTGGGGACTTTGATTTTTAGGAGAAACCAGAAAAGATTCTCCTGGTTGTGGAACCGAAGAATGTGTCAGTGGCTTTGGGAGCCCAGAGTAAAAGGGAAGTGTGTTTTTCTTGTGTGTTTGCTCGCCGGCTGGTGCGAGACTTGAATAAAGGAATGGCCTACCATTTTTTGGCTCCACTGTTTCTTTACCATCTGCCCAAATCCAGTGAGAACCTGTGTGTGAATGGCCACGACTGCCGCAGCTACTGGCCATACACCACCAGTTTTCTTCATTTCTATCCACCCCTTACTTTTTGTCCTGTCATCCTATACCACTCTTTCTACCAAGACTCAGTTTCATTCCCTCCTTCCTCTTCAGAGTCAGACCCAAAATTATTTCCTTCTTTCCCATAGCTTTAATTTCTACCTTTCCACTGCTGTTTTTTTTAACTATCTTTTTAAAAATACTATTGTTTTATTTATTATATTTTTTATTTATGCAATTATTTAGAGAGGTGGTGGGGGAGAGGGAAAGAGAGAGAGGAAGAGAGAAAGGACAGGAGGGAGGAGCATGAAGTATCAACTCCCATATGTGCTTTGACCAGGCAAGACCAGGGTTTCAAACCGGCGACCTCACCATTCCAAGTCATCTGTTTCCTCACCATTCCAAGTCGTCTGTTTTCTTTAATGTACCACTGTTCAAGTTTTATCCCCATCAAAAATAGCCTCTTTTCCTGAACATATCTATATTTTACTTTTCCTTTAGTTGTTAAGCTTCTTGAGCTGGAAACCTCTACTTACTACCAAACTTTCTCATTTCCAATTCACAACTCAAACCATTGCAATCTATCTCTGTCATTATCATTTTACATCTGTGCTCTCAAAGACCAAATAAAGGGGCCTCTTAATAGCTGAATATGATCATTTACATGACTCTTCTTTACCATCTAAAGCTGCTGACCACTCCCTGTATCTGTAGGCAATCTTTTCTTAGTTTCTCATATATTCCCTCTAGTTTCAATATACATCTTCTTTTAAAAAAGAAACCATTCCCATGCCTTCAAATATTATTTAAACGTTAATAAGTCCTATGAACTCACATATCCATTAAACACATGGACATCTTGTATATAATTATTTTTTGTGTGTGTGGCAGAGACAGAGAGAGTCAGAGAAAGGGACAGATAGGGACAGACAGACAGAAATGGAGAGAGATAAGAAAAACATCAATTCTTCATTGCAGTTCTTTAGTTGTTCATTGACTGATTTCTCATATGTGCCTTGACTGGGGGGCTACAGCAGACTGAGTGACTCTTTACTCAAGCCAGTGACCTTGGGCTCAAGCTGGTGAGCCTTGCTCAAACCAGATGAGCTCGTGCTCAAGCTGATGACCTCAGGGTCTCAAACCTGGGTCCTTCACATCCCAGTCCGACACTCTATCCACTGCGCCACTGCCTGATCTGGCTATAATTAAATCATAATAGGTAGAAAAATGGCCCAAACATATTTATTCTCTGCTATTCTCTAATTTAATTAATGAGCTTATTATTCTGTACAATTGAGAAACCCAAAAGCCCTGACCCGGCCATGATGTAGTGGATAGAGCATCAGCCTGGGATGCTGAGGACCCAGGTTTGAAACCCCGATGTCACCGATTTGAGCGTGGACTCATCCGGCTTGAGCGCAGGGTTGCTGGCTTGAGCATAGGGTCATGGTCACTGACTTGAGTCCAGAGGTCCCTGGCTTGAGCAAGGGGTCACTGGCTCAGCTGGAACCCCCCCCCAGTCAAGGTACATATGAGAATGCAATCAATGGATAACTAAGGTGCCACAACTATGAGTTAATGCTTCTCATACCTGTCTGTTTGATTCTCTCTCTCTCTCTCTCTCTCTCTCTCTCTCACACACACACACACACACACACACACAAAATAAATAAAAATAAATAAATAAATAAAAATGATAAAAGTTAGCAATCCAAAAGTCTTAGTAGACTTCTTCACCTTTATACCTTCACATATCTAAAGAGCAACCATTATCACTTGCTTTACTAAAACATGTCTCTTAGTTCTTTCTACACTTCTCAATTCATCCCACTATAATATCTCCAGTAATTAGTAATGTCTGACATATAGTAGATTCCACATAAATATTTGTTGAGTAGATTGACTTTTTGCTGCTTTTGGATGCTGTTTTCTTCATGTAGAATGTTTATAATTTGTTCTACTTGTAGAACTAGCTCAGATTACAGTGGCTCTATAAAATGTTCTGTGACTTTCTGAAAAGATACTCCTCTTTGTTCCCATAGTATATTTTTTAGGAGAGAGGAGGGGAGATAGTGAGGTAGACTTCCAGTGCACCCAGATCAGGATCAATCAGGCAACCCAGCCTGGAACTGATGCTCAAGTATTGAGCTATTTTTAGTGCCTGAGGCTGATGTGCTCAGACCAACCTAGTCATCCTCAGTGTCTGAGCCATGCTTGAACCAATTGAGACACTGGATGTGGGAAGAGGAGAGGCTAATAAGAGGGAAGGGAGAGAGAAGCAGATGGTCACTTCTCCTGTGTGCCCTCACCAGGAATTGAACCCGGGACATCCATATGCCAGGCTGATGCTATATTGACTGAGCCACCAGCCAAGACCTATTCTTATAGCATTTTGCTAATATCTTTAGTATTAAAAAGAAACCAAAACTATTTATATTATATCATAATATTATCTTAGTTTTAATATTTTTCTTTAATAGTGATTTTATTTCTTGAGGATAGGCATCAAATGTTATTTATTTTTGGTATCCTCACCATTTTTTCAATGCTTCAATGAATCAGGGCATGGTTTGCATGGTTGGATATTTTTATGGATATAAGTTTACTATAGGCTTCACATAGAAAACAGCATTTGAATGGGACTTAGGAATGAATTCTATTTGGGTATGATAAGAGTGGTATTTTTCATTAAACTGAAGGGATAGAATATTCTAAGATTACACAGTAGTTCAACTCAGCTAAAATATGGAGACATTATGGAGGAAGGATTCATGGCAAGTATTTGGGAGGGTAGATTAGAGATTAATATGGGGAACTTTGAATTATAAACAAGTATATCCATTCCAATTTTTTTTTCCTCTCTGGTAAGAGGTAAGCTGTATATGGTTTATGAGTAAAGGAGTAGGTTATTCAAAGTTAGGAAGATTATACTGCCACCAGTATATCTTATGGAATGGAATGTAGACTAAAAAATCTATTAGAAAGATATGCAACAGTCCAGAAGAAAAAAAAAAGGTGTAAATAAGAAAAAAAGAAAGAGAAAAAAAATGTTGGAAGACACATTATAAAGTTACCATCCAAAGGGCTGAAGAAGGTGACTGTTAGAGAGCTAAGGGAAAGAGAAGATAACTGAAGTGTCAAGCCTGAGGGCCAGAGGGATGCTCCTGCTTTTAACAGGAGATAGGAAATACAAGAGGAAGCTGAAGTTTGTGGGGAAAGATTATGAATTCAGTTTTGGACATAGTGAGTTTAAAGAGCAAATATGAATTTGGACTTGAATATTAGCACTTACTTAAACTCTTCATATCATGATTGCTTCCCTTTTCCTATTAAGTGACCTGCAGAACTGTCACTTGGTAAAATATTCAAGAACAAATTCTCCTGCTAACAGCAGCAGTCCGCAGTGAATGACTGCCATTTTGACTGATTGGAAGCTGTGATGCAAATGTAATCTAACAGTTGAAGGGTAAAATGTCCACTATCAATAGTCTGTTATTTGTGAAATAACAGACTTAAAACAAGATATAAAATATGCAACCTTAAAAATTTTAAGTAGGAGAAAATGTTTGCTTCAGAAGTATTCCTTTATGTAATACACAGTAGTGTTAAGGAATGAGTAAATAAAGAACTTAATTCCAAAAAATAGATGAAAATTATGATTTTTCATGGTATTTCTATTAAAACATGAAGTTGACTGATAGTCATTTCTTATAGTTTATATATTTTGAAATATATTAATTTTCCCCTCTGTGAAAAGTGAAATTAAAAAAAAAAGATTGTAGGAAAAGATGACATCTTTATTATTCTGTCATATAAAACTAGTTTTCCACTCTCTTCAAGGTCTGTTTCTCTCTCAAAACGACAGTCTGATACATTCTATTATCAAACTCTGAGTAGCCTTGATAAAGCACCCATAAATTTATCCTTACAACTGAAAATAAAAAGAAATTCTGTAAATGCATACATAGAAAAAATATGAGAGGTTGGTCACCAAAACAACTATATTTGTCAGATATCTTCAAAATACTTTTGCTCTGTGTTTCCTGTGAATTACTCGAATTATGACTATGGTCAGATTGTAGATATTTGGCTTCTACTAAGACTTCCCACCACTGAATAATATCTAGTTTGGTACAATCTACTTTTTCAAACTATTAACCAAGACCAGACATTCTGAAACATTTCCTTAGAGAAAAATTACCCAACCTACAGCAAATTTTAACTGTGTGAGTATCACATGTATACATAGCACATATATATCCAGTACATGAATATGTATATGTAAATATCTATAGTGCATGTATGTATCGTTATCCAAGTATATCTCAGAATTGGCTTTTATTTCTTGTACTGCTGTGACAAAATTCAAGTCACTTTTGAAACCAGTTTATATGACCATACCATGAAATTTTGTTGTTAGTTAAAATCCTTATAGCTCGTAGAAATGTGAACTTTTCATCTCTGCCTATATCTTTGGTTTCCAATTCTCCATCACCCCTGCTCTCCTTAATCTGTTCTGTTCTGCATCAGAAATTTTACCAGAAGCCCTCAATACTCATGTAGTTCATCTTCTCCCTTTTCAGATTTCCTCATCCTCTACAGCAGAACCCTCTGATCAATTATTTTATCCACTGTTGCTGAGACCATGAATCTTGATGCATTTCTTGACCTTCTGCCACACCTCTTGGCAACCCCCAATGCTGTGTCATCCTAAGAAATGTCTAAACTTAAAAATTGTATGGCACATATATACTATGGAATACTACTCAGCCATAAGAAATGATGACATCGGATCATTTACAATAACATGGATGGACCTTGATAACATTATATGGAGTGAAATAAGTAAATCAGAAAAAAACTAAGAACTATATGAACCAATGCATAGATTGGACATAAAAATGAGACTCAGAGACATGGACAAGAATGTGATGGTAACAGGGAGTGGGGTGGAGGGGTGGGGAAGGGGCGAGGAAGGAGAGGGAGGGAGTAGGAGGAGGGTAGGGACACAAAGAAAACAAGATAAAAGGTGACAGAGGACGATTTGACTTTGGGTGAGGGGTATGCAGCATAATCAAAGGTCAACATAATCTGGAGATGTTTTCTTGGAACATATGTACCCTGATTTATCAATGTCACAGCATTAAAATTAATAAAAATAAGATTAAAAAAATTGTATGGAAAGAAAAAGGAACAAGTTTTGTGATCCAACTTGGACAAGAATCTTGTTCTACTGCTCACTAGTTAAGTGATGTTGAAAGCTTCAGTTTTCTCACCCACAAAATAAAGATAACTCACCTGACCAGGCGGTGGCGCAGTGGATACAGCGTTGGACTGGGATGCAGAGGACCCAGTTTCGAGACCCCGAGGTTGCCAGCTTGAGCACAGGCTCATCTGGTTTGAGCAAGGCTCACCAGCTTGGACCCAAGGTCGCTGGCTCAAGCAAAGGTTACTCAGTCTGCTGTATCCCCATGGTCAAGGCACATACAAGAAAGCAATCAATGAACAACTAAGGTGTTGCAACGAAAAACTGATGATTGATGCTTCTCATCTCTCTCTGTTCCTGTCTGTGTGTCCCTATCTATCCCTCTCTCTGACTCTCTCTCTGTCTCTGTAAAAAAATTAAAAAATAAATAAATAAATAATAAAGATAACTCATTACTATATTGGAGGGTTTTATGAAATCTTCATGGTGCAAATATGCTAGCTCAGCAGACAATTCATAATAATTCTGACCCACTTTCCACTGAGAGAGACTCCAACCTGTTGACTGTTAAACAGTTTTGATACTTAGTTAACTCTTCTTCTCATTCTCTACAAGAATTTATTTCATATTTTTTCTAAGATATATGTTCCATGTTGGTCCCTGTTTCTCAACAGGTGACATGATCCTTTTTTTTTAAATCAGTAGAATATAAATCATGAGACTATGAACTCCTTCCATTTTTCTTCCAAACTTATCTAAATATTCACTTATGCAATCTTAGAAGATGAAATAATTCATTTCCAAGGTCAATCTCCCTATCAGTAGTATTGATTTTACCATTTTTGCCTCCTCTGAGATGACATTCTCTCAATTATTCCTCCTCTGGACTCATTAACAGAGCATCTCTGGATATTTTTCCCACCTTGCCAGTCCATTTAACTCTTTATAATAATTTTAAAATACATTTCCACCCTCACCTCTCTATTGACATTCTTTTTTTAAAGGTCAAAAATGATCTGGTAGCTGGCAAGCCAAAACACTGCACTCAGTCTTTATATCTCCAGTTCTTCACATTATTGCCTAGAACCTACTTCGTGGTAATACAGTTTCTTCCTGTGACATATACAATGCCTCCTCTCTAGCTGTTCTTTCCATTTTCTTCACTAATCGTGTATATCCATATTTACCAGGGGCTCTTTTAAAACTTCTGCAATAAAATCTCTCCAAATTGATTGACGTTACGTAAAGACACGGTAAGGAAAGTGCTGTCCATTTTTTAGTAAGTAGATTAGTTTTTAGAAAAAGAAGTCCCAATAGAATGTTTAGGCTATGTCTGTTTGACGACTCCCACCCCTGCCTGAACCGCAGTCCGCAGCTTGCCCCCACTTCGGTTGCTGTGCTTCGCGTTACAAAGCTGCCTTGCTCACCCTAACGTACACTGGTCTTTAGGTAAGGGTTCAGTTTTACTGGAAAATCTAACCTGCTGCATTTCTCAAGAACATGTGTTAGAACATGTGCTAATAGTAGGGCTATGTTGTGGGGATAAATGAATGAAGTCACATTTCAGTCAAGGTTTCTATACAAGCCCTAAATTCCTTGACATTCTCAGTCCTACCTGTAGCTGAATGAATAACTTCCAGGATTTTACTGCCCATTTACTGTGGTTGTTCCCCGGGCATTTTAAAGATCTGAAAGGACTTGCACTCAGTTGAGTCACTGTCAAGTTCACAGTGGAAGGTAAACGGTTACTGGAGTACTTTACTAGATCTGACTGAAGGCCTCCGAAATGTGGGATACCTCTGAGGCTGTTCTTTAATGAGGTTGCACTAACATGTGTACTCTGTGGAAAAGTTTATTGTTGCTGTATAGCAACAGCCTACTCAATTATTTAACAACAAATGTATGTTGACATTAGCCCTCGCTCTTCTGTGCCAGGCTCTGTGCTAGAGGTTGTCTATAAAGATAGTCGAACTTGAAAACATTTTACTTCATATAATTGGCTTATATGAATTTACTTTTCTGCAAATGTTAAGAAGATTCCAATACATGTGTATGTGTGTATAGCTCATTACTAGACTTTCCCTTGTCTTCTCCTAACTTGGAGATATATTACCATCTCACTGGTCTCTTCTATTAGGCCTCTCTTATTTTGAATAAAATTGAAAGTCGGCAATCAGCAAAGAAATTAGTGATTCTTCACATACTGGGTTGGAGTTAGAGAATCATATATAAAATCATTAGGGACCTGAATTCCATGTTGTTTTATGCTTTATCTCTATAACAGAAATTGTTTAAACAGCTAGTATTGCATTCTGTTTTCTTTTCATGGCCAAATGCGACAAATAGTGATCTCAGCTTTCCTTGAGGCATCACAACAGTGTATCTTAGTCTATATCATTTAAGTTTCAAAATTAAACAAAATCAGACTTTCTTTTCTAAAACAAACCAAAAAAGCAAACTGTATGTTATCAGGGATACCACAAATGTTTGAAGGAAAAACAGTAAAACAACAGGTAACTTTTCCATTTAATGTCATTTGAACCATGTCTTGGGAATTGTTTCAAACAGAAAAAAAAATCCAGTTTTGTTGCTGGGAGTGAAAGGTGAGTGTCAGGGCTCTTTTCCTCTGTTGTTTATTCATCGGTCCAGAAAGGATTCCATGGATTTCAGAGACTTGGTCCCAAGATGATGTGGTCCCAATTTAGGGCATAGGAATATGTTATTCTATTTATAGTGTCTTATAATGACATAATTTCTGAACAAAAAGAAGAAAGGAAAGATAGCCTATAGTTGAAGATCTCATCTCTTCCTCTGTTATCACTGCCCACCCCCAGATAAGTGCCATGAGATTCTATTACACATCTTGTCATTTTTAAGATTAAAAATAAAATTTGTATTTAAGTTGAAATACTCAAATATGCATACCAGCAAATTGTGCTACCTTCATTTATTGAGGCTCTGGAATGACAGCAATATTCAAGAGGGAAGAAAATCATGATGAATGTTTTAAGTAACCCCAAGTCTGTGAGATGATCAGAGAGTATATCAAAGAATGTAGTAAAATTCTATGTTTTTCTTATTTATGAAATCCTGGTGAGTTTAAATATGCCTCTAGACTGGCACTCTCTTAATAAAGAGAAATAATTGCTTCAGAAAACTTGCTTTTGGAATAAACTGGTAATAATACTGAGCAATTTTTGTGGGCAATTTTACAACGCCTTTAATAAAATGTCGCTTTCTCACCACCAACAGATATTATGAAGATGATAGGGAGGTGCTACATGCCAAAGCCAAAATATAGAATTACATTTTCCTCTCTTAATACTATTGATTATGAGGCATGACCATAAAATAACGAAACTGATTACAAGAGCCACGCATTGTATGGTTAAACTTTGTGAGGCAGAGCATCCTCTCAGAATATTGTCAAATCTAGTATCGTTGCATGGGATAAAAGTTAACTTATTTATTCATTTTTAAAATAGAAATAAATTATTATGCAGGCAGCCTGTGTTTTGCAATGCTCAACTTAATTAATTATTAATGTACAGAATAGAGAAATATCAGAGTGAAGCCCCCCTCCCCTCCACCAGAACAAGGGCCCTTACTTTCTGATTCAGAAGTTCTGGTAGTTCATCCAAAGAGAGGCACACAGAGAGACAGACAGAGGGAGACAGACAGAAGGAGACACACAGAGACATAAACAGAGTGAGACAGAGAGAAAGAAACAGAGACATAGAGACAGAGACAGATCACTTTCCTTATGGGAGTGCAAACTTTAAGGGAGGCTCCTCTTTCATAAGGAGCCAGAGATCAAGAAAGTGAGTCATTCACTTTGGATGTACAGCTTTCTCAGATGCCAGTAATTTATGATCTAGAAGTCATTAAGATTTCACTTCCTCATGGCAATAGTTTTCTAAATCATGGTTATAGTCGAAATAACGTGAACATGTTCCTTCAATAGCAAATAATCCTTTGAACACCCACTATGTTTTCAAAACTGACCATGTTCCGGGGATACAGAGGAAAGTAAAATAGATATGGTTTTTACCTTTGAGCTTCTTAGTTTATTGAATATAGTAAACTTAGTCTATTAGAATATAGTATGATAAAATGCTAAGACCAAACCATACAAAGTCAATAAAAAGCAGTGGCTGGAAATGGGAATAGAGATAGTTTGAGGCCAGCATGCAAAGACCCTACCTGGAACTGTAAGCAATTTAGATTTTATCTAATGGGCAACTTCTAAACACTGCCTTTATGCTAATTATTTTAAATGAACATCCAAAAGTGCCTGCTTGGCAGCAAGTGATAAACCAGGAAGGGAATCTGGAAACGACTCTAAAAATACCCGGAATTGATTTTCTTCAGATCAAATTCCCAAGCAAGCAGATTTGTCCAAAATCTATTTGGCAGATGTTAACATTAATTTGTACAATAAAATATATGTGAGTCTACATTCAACAGGACAAAAACATTGTGAGGGGCCACCAGCCGAAGAACACTACTAGCCTCTCTGGATATTTAGCAGATGTAAAATAAATGTCTGTTCACATGCAAATCCCAACTGGCTTATTTCTCTAGCTCTCATTGCCTGAAAAACTTCCTCCTCTAAAATATGTGGTACCATAAACTCTTTTATCAAATAGAACGGAGCCCAGCAGAACACCAAAATCTCTAAATTTCTCAAAATACACAAAACGCTGGAGAAGCAGCCTGCACCTGCAGCCCCAAAAGCAAATGTGTTGAATAATCAGGAATCCCAAACAGATCTGCACTGGAGTAATTTTCTCAGCTGATCATTATATGAAATAGAACATTTGATTTCTGCACCCAAGTTACACCAGAGTAGATGCATACCTCATTCGATTAAATAAAGCACCACAAACAAAATCATTTAGCTCAATCTGTAGTTCTTAATAAGCACTCACTAAATCTAAGTTCCGTTCTTAGAGAGGGCACGGTGTGTTTTATTTTGGGTGTGAGTGCTTCCTGGCCTATGGGGAGGAGGTCTGCATGATTGAGAATCCTGTTAGGTGACTGCTGGACCCCATCTGTGTCCTTAGTATATTGTGCAAGGATACACTATGCTTTAAGATTTTTTATTTTTTGTATTTTTCTGAAGCTGGAAACGGGGAGGCAGTCAGACAGACTCCCGCATGCACCCAACCGGGATCCACCTGGCACACCCACCAGGGGGCGATGCTCTGCCCATCTGGGGCGTCGCTCTGTTGCAACCAGAGCCACTCCAGCACCTGGGGCAGAGGACATGGAGCCATCCCCAGCGCCCGGGCCATCTTTGCTCCAATGGAGCCTTGGCTGTGGGAGGGGAAGAGAGAGACAGAGAGGAAGGAGAGGGGGAGGGGTGGAGAAGCAGATGGGCACTTCTCCTGTGTGCCCTGGCCAGGAATCGAACCTGGGACTTCCTCACGCCAGGCTGACGCTCTACCACTGAGCCAACCGGCCAGGGCCTGCTTTAAGATATTTAATACCAAAATGCCCTTATGATGAGCATGGGTGTTGGACCACACATGCCAGAGTAGAGCTGCTCTCCTTGAATCGGCCATAGAACTAACATCTTCAGCCACTGGAGTGCTAAAGATGAGGAGGACAGCGGCCTCAGTTCACTCCCTTTCTCTAGCACTAGCTTTTCTAGAC
Source organism: Saccopteryx bilineata (assembly GCF_036850765.1). Taxonomy (NCBI): domain Eukaryota; kingdom Metazoa; phylum Chordata; class Mammalia; order Chiroptera; family Emballonuridae; genus Saccopteryx; species Saccopteryx bilineata. The sequence goes on along the minus strand of NC_089494.1, from coordinate 22,052,179 downwards.
CTTGGCTAACTTTGAATTTGAACTTTAATTTAAAGGGTTTTCCAGTGTAAGTAAAGGTTTGGGTTTCCAAGAAGATAATGTGGAATTGTTAGAAAATGTAAAAGTTGAAGCATCCCAAGTTATTTTGGTTTTCCAGAAACATGTTAGGGAGAACCCTTGTCAAAAACCAGTTTACAAAGTGGGGTAGAGATTTTTTTGTTTTATTTATTTTTTTCCTGACCTTGTCTTTCACATTCTCTCTTTAGTACTGGAGAGTGGAATGAAGCTTCTCAGGACAGAATACCTCTAACACTGGGTAGATTCTCCACCAATCCAGGAATGCAGGTTGGCCCTTAGATACTCCCTCCCCACTAACACACACACACACAGTCATACACACTGCGTACCACATGCTGCACACATTGTGCACCATACACACCACACACTGCACACTATATACACTGCACAGTCTGAACATACTACACACACAGAGCACTGCACAAACCATGCTGCACACACTGCACACCCTGAGCATGCAACACACACCATACTGCACACCCCTCCCAAAAAGACACCCCCAACACTATATACACAGCACATTGCACACACTGCTCACAATCACACAAGCAAAAACACTGTTTTACAGAACCATTCCTTAAATGTTGCAGGTGTATGTGGTTAAGTGGTATAAACAATGAAAACAGGAAAATCTATCCAGAGTCTTCACCAGGGATAATTGGCACTATGCGGCATCACACCCCCTGTTAGTTTCTTTCACGTGTCTGTGGTTGGCATTGAACTACGGACGGCGGTGACCTCTGAAATGAGAGCTCTGGAGAGGCAATATTTTCCAAATCTCTCAACGTAATGTCTCTACAATTGGGATTTATTCTAAAATTGATAGTGTTTGGCTTAATTGGAAATGTTTATTTCCTGTGAGTGACACATGAAATATCAGTACATGTTCCAGTCTTTGTAACTTAGAGTCTATGAGATACACTATTGTTAAAGCAGCTGCATTAGGGGAGACTTTTGCTTTCTTGTGACCTTCAGTCCTTTCAAATTTTTTAAATAACAAAGAGAAAGAAATAAAAAATATTTTTAAAGTGAGAGGAAATACTAAAAAAAAATAAAGTAAAAGCTGATAATGGCATGATTCATGGCTAATCGAATATTCCAAGGTATATTAAATGTGCTTTAGTTATTTATATACCTATCATATCTCTAATTAGAGTACAAGAGACCATGGTATCTTAATCACCTTTGAATTGCCCCTGGGATGCCATATACTTCTGGTAACTTAGTAACTCAGCAAACAGTGTTTGAATAAATAAATTGTGAAGTGAACTAGCTTTTAAATGTGCTGTCCAAAGCCATTCGGGCCACATTTCTCAGACTTCTTAAGCATTTTCTGCTTGACTGATGGAAACCCAACCTGTAGAAATCTAAAAAAACATAATTCAAAATAACAGGACCGAATTGAAAATGGATTAAGACTGTATTTTCCTTGATGATAATCTTGTGTTGTAGTGACATTATAATCGATGTCTGTGATTTTAAAGATCTTATTATTACCAAATAGTCTAACTAGCAATTAGAGTGAGGGATCTTCTCTGTTCACAGTTTCCACTACAGCACTATACATTCTCTGATAAGATCTCTTGACTACTTGTCTGCCTTTCCGTTTCAAAAAGGGTCAAGGACCTATTCACCTTTGGAAGTGAGTTGCTTAGCACAATGTCCAGTATATAGTGTTCTAGAAATGTTGATTAAATGTCATGACTAAATGACAAATTCTAAAAAATGTAAAACTTGATATTAGTAATGTTTATGGGCAGGAGACCATAAAAATCTCCATTGAAAATGTAGCTATGGGGCTACTGTAAGCAATGCGGCAAGCAGTGGCTCCCCAAAGATATCATCACCTTCGAAGCCCCAGAATCAAAGGGCAAAAAAGATTTTGTGCAGGTGTGATTAAATGAGGGATCACAAGATGGGGGTTATCATGGATTTATCCAGTGGGCCCAATATAATCGTAAAGGTCCTGGTAATAGGAGGCTGGAGAGTCAGAATCAGAAGAGTAGATGTCATGGCAGGAGTTGAGGTGGGAGTGATGAGGAGCCACAAGCCAAGGAAAGCGAGCAGCGACTAGGAGCTGGGAAAGGCCAAGAAATGGGGTCTTCCCGAGAGCCTCCAGAAAGGACATAGCTGGGCTGGCGCGTCTCAGACTTCTGACCTCTGTAGAAGAGTCAGCTTGTGTGCTTTAAGCCACTAAGCTTGTGGCAATGCATAATAAGCAACTAATACATCAGGTCAATCAGTTAGGAATAGTTTGTGTTGAAGTAGTAGTAACCACCACCCAAACTGGTTTAAATGGTAGGAAAGTGTACTGGTTTAGGTATTAGAAAGTCTGAGATGTCTCAGTGTGATCATCAACCATGCTATTCAGTTCCTTTCTGTATCTCTGCTCTGCATTTCTCTTCTACCAGCTTCATCCTAAGACCAGTTGCCTTATAAATTTGGAAAGGCTGCCAGGAATAATTGGAGTTAAATGCTTCCTTATTCATTTTTAGCAGGAAAGAGCCAGGCTTCTCGTCATTATCCTCTGTGTTAGAGTTGGACAAATCAGGGCCCATCCCTGGAGTTTTCCTCAAGGACTATCCTCAGGACACATGTCCAAACAAAATAAGGGTTCTGTTAGGAAGGAAAGAGGAGAGCATATCCAGATAAGAACACAGCAGTGCCCCACCAAGCATGTCACAAAATCCTGTGATTGGGAGAGGGTAGGGATGAAAGTGGCTGTACACGTTCCAGGCACAGTGTGCCCCATTCCTCGGTCTAGAAAACAAGTTCCAGCTTTTCCTTGGCAATGTTTCCCCTTGCTCTGTAAGGACAGTTGTGTAATAGAAGGAGCAGCAGCAGTTAGTAAAAGCTCACGACTCATTCTGCCAGGCTCAGACTGGCGGTCAGTCTGGACTTTTTCCCACCTGAGGAATGGCAGTATGCCCAGCACCTCGGCTCATCATACCCCCGTCTGGCATACCTGCTGCAGGTTGCTGAACTCTGGATTAGATTGACACCAGATAGCCTCCTGTGATTCATCCCCAAAATGATGCATTCCCCTTTGAAAACTGACATGTTCTTTCATAAACATAATTGCATCAAAATCTACTTCTTCATGTCAGTTTTACAAGTATCTGATGAGATAGTTCTCATGCTATTCTTGTCCACCCATCTCTGTAACCAGGCATAGTAATAACTGGGTGAAAAAAGGAGACAGAATGGGATGGATAGTAGGTGGGTATTATAAGGTATGCTATACATTTTATTATAAAATATTTTACTTAATCTCTAACTTTCAAGGCATGATTTTCTCCAGTTTTACACAAGAGGAAATTTGAGATCTAAGTTGCATAGCTTGTAAATGTCAGAGCTGTTATTAACCTTTAGCCAGTGTGGTACCCAAACCCAGGTTCTTCCTTTTGTACTTGGAGGGGCCTCTCCCAGAGCTGAATATCTGAATAGACTTGACCTGTGAGAGTTGCCCATCCGAACGCTACTCTTAGGATCTAAGGTTTGTCCTGGAACTGGTCCTGATGTCCTATAAGGAGACTAAGAAATCTGAGGAGCACCAAACTTTCCCCAAGTTTGTTAGAATTAGTTATAGAAGAAAGCAAGACTTAGTGACCCCCTGAGACCAGCTCTACCCCAATTAACTTTAAGGTGAGATCTGAGTGCAACTGCATTGATCATCAGGACTGATTAGGTAATTTGACTTACCAGGTGGGCATATCCTTCCTCTATCATAGTCCTAAATATTTGCAGAGGAGTAACAGCAAAGATAGAGAAGAATTACCCTTCAATATTCTTCTGTTTCTGGGGACTCTTTCAGAAAGAACACAAAAACTGCCCCAGCCATATATACAGTTCAGAAGAGCCCAGGCATCCAGGAGACAGTGTATGAGTGAGCCAGACTCGCTTCCATGTGGCAGAAAGTGCATGTTGTGGACGCTGCGTCCTCAGTCCCAACCACAATACCTGACGCACAACAGATCATTACTGTTCTATGAATGAAAAGATGGACAACTTAGTCAACATTTTCTCTGCAAAGAGAAAGGCAAGAATGTAGCAACAAGGGGAGTTGGTGGCGTTATCCAACAACAGTATAAGACATGTTGTCTTACGGCAGGTCCATGGGTGCTAATCCTATAGCGAAGACCTTTAAAATAGTGTTTTCCACCATTGGCATTCACGGCGGAGAAATAAAAGATCTTTCTTACCCAGTAAGCATCACGTGAGTTTGCAGGCTTTGCAAAATGTTAGTGTTTGAAAGGCATTTCTAGTCACCGGCAATCTTCAAGAAAATGCCTAAGACAATTTTCAGAAATGCTTCTATTGAACTCTGCTGAAATTATATTTTATATAGTCCTGTGTGATTGCTTTTGCTTTATTGTTCAAGAACTGTTAATAATGAGTAAGAGTTTTAATATGCAGAAACTGAACAACAGAATGAGACCCATGTTTCCTTTATTATATTTTTTAATAAAAAAAGTAAAGACCCTGTTAGACTCAGTTTCCAGAGATAATTTACTTTCGCTGTAGATGTGCTTAATTGATTTCTAATGTAGAGATTAATCAGTACGTTAAGAAGATAAAACATAGCATATCTTCAAAATCAGATGGCTCAGAGGCTCCCAGGATACACTAAACATTTTTTTTTTCATAGCAGATGTGATTTGAAATCACAGAATGGTACTGAGAAGCACCGCAGCATATATCAGACAGCAGCACTGGGCTGAACATGGTCACCACTTTTCCATCACCATTTCCAGTGGATGTTTTCCACCATGTGAAGTCAATTACTGCTCCCACTCCTGCATTAGTGTAATTGGTTCTTGCTCTCCAGAGGAGAATTTATTAAGGCAATTTCAGTAAATAAGGGAAAAGGGGTCCCGATTTGCTACTGAATCCACTGGGTGTGGATAATCACTCCTATCTTCCTCCAGATCCTAAGGGAATTCCTGTGTCTGTAAAGCCTTTTTTTTTTTTCTCTGTGCAAGAGAAAGCAGAGGACACTTTTCATTTTCAGGAAAATTGGTACACAGAGTGCCAGCAATTCGAAGAAGCAACACCTTTCAAAGTATTGATTACCGTATGTTTTCAAGAACACTCAGAACGTGTTCAGAGGATAGTTCAAAGGAATTTATGTACAAAGCATTTGCCACTTCGAAATAATTTTAAATTTCCAGTTGCTATCAAGAAAATGCATGCAAGAGCTAAATTTCCAATGGTCCCTGCCTGAGAACAGATCTTTGGTAACTTAGCAAAATCAAGAGGAGCTTTACTTTGGGGAAACTTATTTCAAGTATGAAAGAGCAATGGTGCTTTTTCATGTGGATAAGTTCTTCCTGCATGGACTGTGAGAAATGGGCAGCATCATTTCCAAGATGGTTGCCTCTTTGCTGACACCTCTTTTTTTATTTTTAGTAAAATCTTTTGGGAATGCCCAAGAGATATCATTATTTGAATAGGGAGCCGGAACACCACATCTACAGCGTATTTGGCAAATTTGGTAATGCAGTGTAGACTTCAGAACCATCTACAAAATCATTAATGCCTTCTACACACGTTGGGATGTTGAGAGCAGCCAGATTCTCCGGGTGAAGCTACACTGGGGGTCCTCAGATGAGGGAAAGAATTAGCATCTGTATCTGTACCGACTCTGGTGGGACACAGGTGACTATAGATTTTCTGGCCTTGGAGAACCCTGATTCAAAGCAGTAGACAATCTGTTACTTTATACAAGCTTAACAAAGCAAAAAAAAAAAAAACAAAAAAAAACCCACAACTCTTTATTAGATGTCTACGCAAATATTCTAAGGGCTGGAACAATCATTTAATTCAGGTGAGGATAAGCAGTTCTGCCTCTATTAACTGGATTGTTGCCTTAACCCCCAGCTTTGCTTTGAAAACCAGACCTTGTTTTGCATCCTCAGAGCAATATTAATTCCGAGCTGACTTGGATTTGTTCCTTGGGCAAAAGGTTAAGTGATCCATAAATTTATTTCCCTGTAGATTTGGAAAAAGAAAAGTAAATATCACAGTAATTTGTTAGCCAGCTTTTTTTTTTTTTTTTTTTTGCAACAACAGAATCATCGAATCTCCCTCCTGTCACCAAAGTCAGTGCCATGTGGCGAATCGAAAATAATTTTTAAATGTATGACTTATTCACAATGAGTGATGCCACTAAGCAGAAAGATCAAATTCTCAAAGAAATATGATTAATAAGAAATCACTGTAACTTGCTGCATGTTTGACTACGAACTAAATTCCATTACAAATGTGCAAAGAAGTATAATCCACAAAATGGCTTTTTGTTAACATTACTTCATGGCGAAGACATGCTCAGTACCTCTAAACCACAACCTATTTGTTGCAAGATAGAACCTACACTTTTTAGGACTAACCTTAGATTTTTTGGTTCCCTATCCCAGTGACTCAACGTTAGTGTAAGAAATACCTTTATAACTCATGGCAGGTGCTGCTCTGTGCAGTACATCCTGGGACTCCAGGTAAAAAGCCTTCAGACTTAAACACTCTCACAAAGGAGAGTGTGTTTGAAAAGATAATAGTGGTGGAGAGATGGCACCATCCTCTCTCAACAGCAATAGCTCAGGTCTTGAGTATTCATCAAGCAGAGGACATTGGTCTGTGCTCACCAAAGGTTTCCATATTGATTCTGAGCCTATTTTTCTAGATGAAGAGCATTGCTTTCATGTCTCTTGGTGTCTCCAAATAAATTGTTTAATATGCAGCAAGAGATGAGGCTTTTTTCCTCTGGTAGTTGTGAAAAGACGGGCCAGATACAGAAAACCATCCTGTAGAAAGGATCCCATGAGATCAGCTTGTTTGGCCCTTTGCTTCTCCATGCATTACTGTTTTTAAGACCTTTCACACAAGGTCTACAATGCTACAAACCCAGAGTTTGCCGTGGGTCCACCTCTGTGCCTTTGCTCCTGTTGAAGCCCCCCCCCCCCACCTTAGTGCTCTTTCCCATGCTCTTCTTCCCTAAGAACCAACTTCACTCAGTCAGCACACTTCTTGCTGAACACAACGCAGTGCTTGATCCTGACAATAGAGGTCAAGAACCAAACAGAAACATTCTAACCTTCATTCACTGAACTTGTAATCTAGTGGAGAAGAATGGCATTGTGCAAGATTATCACAGATAATTATTTAAGTAACTAGTATACGTGTTGCATGGTCTGGAAAGAGGTCCAGGTACTCGTGTGACGTATAATGAGTCCTAGCTTAGTATGAGAGATCAAAGCTGGTTCCCAAGAGGAAAGGCATTCAGACTAGAACTTGAAGGAAACTCATTTAACAAGGAAAAGAAGGTGCTTGGAGCAAAGAATGTTCCAGCCAGCGCGAAGATTACTTGTCAAGACTATGGGGAGGAAGTGGGGTGGGCAGTGGTGGGGTTCAAATAATGACCAGTTCTTAGCCCTAATGGCTGTTTTAAGTATAAAAAACACTATACCAAAAGGGAGCTTTTTTTTTTTTACAGAGACAGAGAGAGAGAGAGTCAGAGACAAGGATAGATAGGGACAGACAGATAGGAATGGAGAGAGATGAGAAGCATCAATCATTAGCTTTTGTTGCGACACCTTAGTTGTTCATTGATTGCTTTCTCATATGTGCCTTGACCATGGGGCTACAGCAGACTGAGTAACCCCTTGCTTGAGCCAGCGACCTTGGGTCCAAGCTGGTGAGCTTTGCTCAAACCAGTTGAGCCTGCGCTCAAGCTGGCGACCTCGGGGTTTTGAACCTGGGTCCTTCCGCATCCCAGTTCGACGCTCTATCCACTGCACTACCGCCTGGTCAGGCAAAAAGGTAGCTTATTATTTCATGTATTTAATACTTAAATAAGAATGATAAAAAGGTACAGAAAACTAGATTATAAGAGTTATAAAATATTAATGAAAAAATATTGAATAATATCTGACAAAAACAGTAAAACTGTTATTTAAGGTATTTCCATATTGCTTCTTTTTTTTTCTTTTCTTTATTAAGTGAGAGATGGGGAGGCAGACAGACAGATTCCCACATGTGCCCCAACCGAGATCCACCCAGCAAGTCCCCATAGGTGATGCTCTGCCTATCTGGGGCTGCTGCTCCATTTTAAGCAACTGAGCTTTCTGGCACCTGAGGTGAGGCGATGGAACCATCCTCAGCACACGGGGCCAACTTGCTCGAACCATTCGAACCATGGCTGCAGGAGCAGGAGAGAGAAAGAGAGAGAAAGAGAAAGAGAGAGAAAGGAGATGGGTGGAGAAGCAGATAGTCGTTTCTCCTGTGTTCCCTGACTGGAAATCAAACCCAGGACTTCCACACACCATGCCAACCCTCTACCACCAAGCCAATCGGCCAAGGCCGATATTCCTTCTTGATTGGCGTCCTCACTTGCAATTTTTTATTTTTACCTATGGACAGAATTAACATTACTATAGGCATTTAGAATAGGCCGTTGCACAATGAACATTAAAATAGAGTAAGGAATGTAATTTTGTGATTTCCACATTGGGCGGCTACCCAGGGGCCTACCTTAGTGAGAACCCTGATTACAAGTGCCATTTTAGCAACTGGTTTGCCAAACTCAACAAAAAATTAAGTATTTCACCACTGGGTGGGGGAAATGATGTGAAAAATATATGCGGCCAGTGATTTTTATTTTGTATAAGAAATTGTCCTTTCTATTTAAATAATACTGAACTTGTTGGCACTCATTTTGTTCTTTAGAGATGACTGTGACACACCAAGTTATGAGGTTAAATGGGACAGTTAATACATATCTACTTCTAATTATGCCTCTGTGTCTCTGGTATGACTGTTACTCAGGAATCTGCACTGAATTTCAGAGTGGTGCCATATTTCATCAAAAAAAATGATTTAACTAATGTTTTTCTTCCACAACTATGATTCTCCACAATCCACCTCCCTATCCCACTTATTGCATAAATGTCTTAAGTATTTTAGATACCCTCTTTATAAAAACACTCTGCATCCCTCTCCAGGTGGAAAGTAGATTCTTACATGCCGATGGTAGAACATGTTTTCAAGGCAGGAAAACTTTTTCAAATTTCTCCAATTTATGCAATAGGTCGCTAAACATGCCATCTGCTGACCTGGTTTCCAAAGCATATGGCTGTTTCTTCAGTCAGCAATGCAGGAGACAAACTAAAAGAAGTCACATTTATGAAAGTGTGACTGAAGCACATACAGTTGAGTCACTCTTCTATGTGTTCTAAATTCTATCCCTGGGTCAAGTGAGAATTCTTAGAGTCCTCATGCTTGGAACACACTAGATTTGCCATTTGCAGAATTGTTGTTACTGAGTTCCATTTTAATATTATACTTTTAACATAGACAACAGGAGACAGCCAGAGAAAATCCATGACTATGTTTGCTTTTAAATGATGTTTTTAACTGGTATTCTTCATCCTCTATCACAATACTAATAGCCATTAGATATTAAGCACTCATGATGTGCTAGGCACATGGCTTTTCTTGTTTCCGATGGGCAGCAAGGCCAGTAGTTCAGAGCCTGGCTCTAAAGCCAGGCCACCTACTAATAGATTCTGGTTCAATCACTCACTATTATATGCTCTAGAGATGTATTTAACTTCTCAGTGCCTCATTTGTAAAATGAGGCAGAACGTAACAGCTCCTACCTTGGGGGTAGTTATGATGATTAAATGACTTAATATGCATAAAATACTTACATCAGTTTCCAACACATTCTCAATACTATGCAAATCTCACTTGCTAGTATCTCACTTAAGCCACACATAATCTCCATTTGATATATGAAGAAACTGAGGCACAGAGAGCTTAAGTAACTACCACCAAAGCATTCTGACTCTAGAATCCATGATCTTAACACCTTGTTCTTTAAGTAAAGACTCAAGAAAGGATATTTTTTTAGAGTGATATTTCTTTATTAAAATTATGAACTTATTTTTTAATACATGTTTTTAACTTGTAACACAGCTATCAGCAAGCACAAATCAAACTTAAAGTTTAGCCTGACCAAACAGTGGCACAGTAGATGGATGGAGCATTGGCTTGGAAGGCTGGGGACCCAGGTTTGAAACCCTGAGGTTGCTGGCTTGAGTGTGGGATCGTAGATATGATCCATGGTTCACTGGCTTGAGCCCAAGGTTGCTGGCCTAAACAAGGGGCCACTGGCTTGGCTGGAGCCCCCTGGTCAAGGCACATATGAGAAAGCAGTGGATGAACTAAGGTGCCGCAACTATGAGTTGATGCTTCTCATCTCTCTCCCTTCCTATCTCCTGCCCCTCTCTTGTGTGCGTGCACAAAAATAAATAAATAAATGAATAAATTTGAAGTTGAATAATGAAGACATTTGTTGAATTTGCTGGTTGCCATTCGTGTGTTCTCTTTTTCATGATCCTGATTTTGTATTAATGTTTCAATTTGACTCTTACACTGCACATACTTTGGAAATAACCACCTTATAAAATGTTCCATAAAGTGAAAAGTTATGAATATTATTTTTTTTCAAAAAAAAGACATTGCAATCTGTAGAGAAAAGTCAGCTAAATATGAATAACAAAGTTCATTCTATAAAGAAATTTTGTTCTAACAGGGACAAAAATAAGGACACACTAGAAAGTATAAAATGGAGAGGATTGCCTGACCGGGCAGTGGCGCACTGGATAGAGTGTCAGACTGGGATGCGGAGGACCCAGATTCGAGACCCCGAGGTTGCCAGCTTGAGTGCGTGGGCTCATCTGGTTTAAGCAAAGCTCACCAGCTTGGATCTAAGGTCGCTGGCATGAGCAAGGGGTTACTCAGTCTGCTGAAGGCCCACGGTCAAGGCACATATGAGAAAGCAATCAATGAACTAAGGTGTCGCAACGAAAAACTGATGGTTGATGCTTCTCACCTCTCTCTGTTCCTGTCTGCTATCCCTATCTATCCCTCTCTCTGACTTTCTGTCTCAAAATAAAAATAAAAAATAAAAAAAAAGAGAGAGAGAAAATGGAGAGGATTGCTTGCTTTTGTCAGCTGCCTAACTTTCTATTCACTGGCCCTATCAGTCACCTACAGATACCCTGCACTCCAAACCCAATTAATTTAACTTCTCCAAACAAATCAAGTTCCTTCACACATCTTTGTCTTTTTATATACTACTTCCTTCTATCCCAAATGTTCTCTGTGCACTCTATTTTCTCTTCAAGCTTTTTCTTGATCTTTGAAGATTAAGCTCAAATATCATATCCTCTGTGAAGCAAGCATTGTCTGACACCTTTAAGCAATTAATAGCTTTCCCTCTTTGAAATCTTATGATGCCAGACACATAATACTATTATGGCATTTTATCGACTCACTTGTTTACTCTTTTAACAAATAGTCATTGACTGCCTGCTATCTGATGCTCTGTGTTAAGCTGGGATTGTCATGCAAATGTTATTTTCACTTTTAAAAATGGGGCCCTGTTTTATCTATCAGGGTACCTAAAACAAAGCAGGATTTTTTCCCCTTGTACCATTATTTATTTATTTTAATTGAATATATTGAGGTGGCATTGATTCATAAAACCATACATGTTTTAAGTGTACAACTCAGCAAAACATCACATTGTCAATTTAATAAATGTCCAAACCGGTAAGAATTTTTAATGAGTTCATTTGAGCTGAAGTGACAATTGCTGGGAAACAAAGTCTCAATGGACTGAGAAAATGCTGGGGGGGAGGGGAAATAGCGCTTTTACCACTTATTTTATACTACATCACAGGGAAAGATATAAATGGATTACATGAAACACAGTTGCAAAAGATTAGGGAAGCTGGAGAAAGTAAAGCAGGGGAAATCTTTGGGATTGGATAAAAAGTAAAACTGTATACTTAAAACTTTTTGACAAAAGCAGAGGCAAGCTAGTTAACCGTTACAATGAACATCATAATAATAACAATGAGGCGATTTGTGATTTCTGTTCTGGTGGTGTGGTTGTACCCTGAGGGGATAGAACAAGATTACTCATACATTTCAAAGATGTGTTATCAGGTACATTATCGTAGATGCAAAAGACAACAGGAAGGCTCAGTTAAGATAAGTATTGATTGACCTTTGTTAGAGATGTCCTCTCTAGGACATGGCTACCCACCTTGAACTGCTTTTAGTTAGAAAGTTTTAACTTCAGACCATCCTGTGAGGTTACTCTAGGTCTCTGGGTCTGCCAAGCCGCTATGCAGGCCTCCCCTGAGCTTGTCAGGTTCAGCACGGGGCCCTTTCTTTGTCCACAGTCTGCATACACAGCCTGTGCCCATCACTCCAAGCAAACTCTTGCTTTGGTCCTGTTCTCCCTCCACCCTGCTCTGGGCTCTTCTACCACTCCCACCCCTTTCCCTCTGGCTATCACCACACTGCTGTCTGTGTCTGTGTGTTAAATGTGCGCATGGTTCTGTTTAATCTCTTCACCTTCTTTCCTCCAGCTCCTCAACTCCCCTCTTTTCAGTCTGTTCTATGACTCCATGCCTCTGTTTCTATTTTGTTCATTAGATTCCACATAGATGTGAAATCGTATAATACTTGTCTTTCTCTGACTGGCTTAGTTCACTTATCATAATAATCTCCAGTTCTCTCCATGCCCTCACAAAGAGTAAGATTTCCTTTTTTTTTTTTTTTTGCAGAAGCAGAGTATTATTCCATTGAGAAAATATAACAAAACATTTCAATCCCCTTGTCCACTGATGGGCACTTGGGCTGCTTCCAAATCTTGGCTACTGTAAATAACACTGCAATGAACATCAGGGTGCATGAATGTAGGTAGAGCGCAGAGCGCATTCCTAGCAGCTGTGGCTGATGCAATGCTGTGAGAACACTCCAGCTCCTGAAACCCTCCTAGGCACACCCAGGAGGGAGCTCCCCTGCTGCAAGAAAGTAACTCAGCGCCAACCAGGCAGCTCCCTGACCTTTTCAGACATTGGCTGTGAAGGACACGCTGTAACACCCTATAGGCTGAACCTGTGTATATAAGCTAGCTTGCTTCCTGAATAAAGTGGATCTGCTTCACTGAATCTGGTCCCTGAAGTCAGAACTCTGAATCTCTGTTATCCTCACCCCTGGTGGTCCTTGTCCACACATTGGCTCCCAAACAGGGACTCAGCCAGCACTCAAAGGACGGGTGAGTGACCCTCTGCAATGGGAAACCTTCTCCCTCACTCTCGAGCCCCGCAGGCTCGACCCCTGCACGCCCTGTTGCAGAGTAGGTGAGTTAAAGTTTGAAAAGGATCTCTGTACTTACTGGAAGATTCTCTCTGGTTTCAATCCCTGGATTGAGGACACACCCCTCTGGGACCTGGATACTTGGGCCCAAGCTCTCCAATGCGTTCATTTGGCCGAGGTACATGAAGGACAAACATTCCCTCTCAGCCTCACTCCCGCCTATTAGCAATACACGCCTGCTTGACTGGTGCTCCTGCTGAGGACCCTCTGCTGGTCCCTAAGGCAGTGGTCCTCAACCCCTGGGCTGCGGACTGGTACCGGTCCATGGGCCATTTGGTACCAGTCCACAGAGAAAGAATACATAACTTACATTATTTCCATTTTATTTATATTTAAGTCTGAATGATGTTTTATTTTTAAAAAATGACCAGATTCCCTGTTATATCTGTCTAAGACTCACTCTTGATGCTTGTCTTGGTCACATGATACATTTATCCACCCCACCCTAAAGGCCAGTCCGTGAAAATATTTTCTGACATTAAACAAGTCTGTGGCCAAAAAAAGGTTGAGGACCACTGCTCTAAGGTCCTACGGGCTACTCCTCTTTCAGAGGAACCCCTACCTCCCTATTCACCTCCCCTCCACTGAGGACGAAAGTGGCTTAGCCTCCAAGTTTAACACACTCGTGGCTGAGTGCGCAGAAACGAAACCAATGCCCCGGGCCTCACCCGGAGAAGTGCTCCTCAGTGCTGTATTCACTTTCAGTTATTTAACTTTTAATTCTGGTGGCGTGGCTCCCGCTTGCAAGCATTGGGGAGGCCTTCGTAGCCAATAGACCCCATTGTTGTTGGTATGCTGGAAGGACCCAGCCACAGCTCAGTGGCAGGGACCACACCCTCTTTTAATGCAAGGGAGAGGTTATGCTTGTCTTTCCAGAAAACAGTCCTCAGCCAATTTGGATCCCAGGATGAAACATAAGGCCAGTCCCGGTGTCCCAAGATGACCCCTCTGATGAACCCCCCAACCCAGGAGATGGTGAGTCTCCATAAGAAGAACTCTTGGCCAATGTGTACACTCCATCACCTGGGGAGATATGAAGGCTTTAGTGGAGCAACACCAGAGAATGGCCCCTGACCAGCCCCCAGGCCCTGGTGCTCTGTTCTTGCTTGTGTGTGCTATAGTGACCACTGACTCCCAGATGTGGGTGGACCCCCACGTCTGGGCTGCTTTTCCCCACCCTGACATTGTCCTGCCCATAGAGACAATAGCAGCAAGCTGTCATTCATCAAGTCCAATTGGCCCTAATTAAAAAAGAAGGGGGAAATGTAGGTAGAGCACAGAACGCATTCCTAGCAGCTATGGCTGATGCAATGCTGTGAGGACAGTCCAGCACCTGAAACCCTCCTAGGCACACCTAGAAGGGAGCTCACCCACTGCAAGGAAGTAACTCAGCACCAACCAGGCAGCTCCCTGACCTTTTCAGACATTGGCTGTGAAGGACACACTGTAACACCCTATAGGTTGAACCTGTGTATATAAGCTAGCTTACTTCCTGAATAAAGTGGATCTGTGTCACTGAACCTGGTCCCTGGAATTGGGTCTCTGCGTCTCTGTCGTCCTCACCCCTGGTGGGCCTTGTCCACATATGTATTCTTTCAAATTAGTGTTTCAGGTTTTTTCAGATATATTCCCAGAAGTGGGATTTCTAGGACAAAGGCAATTTTATTTTTAATTGTTTGAGAAAACTCCACACTGTTTTCCACAGTGGTTTCACCTGTCTGCATTCCCACCAACAGTGCATAAAGGTTCTCTTTTCTCCATGTCCTTGTCAGCACTTCTTGATTTTTGATTTATTAATGTTAGCCATTCCGGCAGGTGTGAGATGATATCTTATTATGATTTTATATTTTTTACCTTTAACTGACTTTTATTGGGATGACACTGGTTAGCATAATTTTATGGGTTTCAGGTGACCAGTTCTATATCACATCTCTGTACACTGTATAGTATGTTCACCACCTCCCCAAGTCAAGACTTTACCCTTCACCATTTATCCCCCATAATATTCTCTTCCACACCTCCCTTGTTATCATAGCGCTGTTATCTGTGTCTATGAGGGTTTGTTAATTTTTTGGTTCTTTTTTTACTCTATCCCTTCACATCCCTCACTCATCACCCTGCTTTCTGACAGCTGTCAGCCTGCCCTCTATGTATGAGTCTGTTTGATTAGTGATGTTGAGCATCTTTTCATATGTCTATTGGCCATCTGTATGTCCTCTCTGGAAAAGTGCCTTTTCAGGTCTTTTGCCCATTTTTTAATTGGGTTGTTTGTCATCTTGGAATTGAGTTGTATAAGTTCCTTATGTTATTTGGAGATTAGCCCCTTATCAGTGGTATCATTGGCAAATATGTTCTCCCATTCAATGGGTTCCCTTTTCATCGTCTTGATGGTTTCTTTTGCTGTGAAAAAGCTTTATTTATTTTTTCTTTGTTTCCCTTTGCCTAGGAGATATATGGACAAAAATATTGCTTCTAGAAGTGTTGAGATTTTACTGTCTATGTTTTCTTCCAGAATTTTTATGCTTTTGTGACTTACATTTAAGTCTTGTGGGGTTTTTTTTGTTGTTTTGGGGTTGTTGTTTTTTATAGGGACAGAGAGAGAGAGTCAGAGAGAAGGACAGATAGCGACAGACAGACAGTTACAGAGAGAGATGAGAAGCATCAATCATCAGTTTTTCATTGCAACATCTTAGTTGTTCATTGATTGCTTTCTCATATGTGCCTTGACCGCGGGCTTCAGCAAACCGAGTAACCCCTTGCTTGAGCTAGCGACCTTGAGTTCAAGCTGGTGAGCTTTTGCTCAAACCAGATGAGCCCACGCTTAAGCTGATGACCTTGGGGTCTCAAACCTGGGTCTTTCCGCATCCCAGTCTGATGCTCTATCCACTGCACCACCACCTGGTCAGGCACATTTAAGTCTTTAATCTATTTTAATTTTATTCTTTTGTATGGTCTGACTTGGTGGTCTAGTTTCATTTTTATTTTATTTTTTTGCTTGTATCTGTCCCATTTTCCCAATACCATTTATTGAAGAGACTGTTTTTACTCTATTATATGTTCTTTCCTCCTTTGTCACTTACTAGGTGACCATAAAGGTATGGGTTTATTTCTGGGATAGCTATTGTGTTCCATTGATCTATATTCCTAGAAACATACAATCTTCAATAATTGAATCAGGAAGATCAGAAAATTTGAATAGACCAATCACAACTAATAAAATCAAAGCAGTAATAAAAAATAAACATTCAAAGGAAAACTAATACTTGTCCTCAAAGCATTTCAAAATATTGTATTCAAAATGAGGGAAGACTTGTAAAGCTCATTTTACAAGGCCAGCATTATTCTTATTCTGAAACCAAGTAAAGGCACTACAAAGAGAAAAGTATAGGCCAATATCCATGATAAATATAGATGCTAACTAATGTCCTCAGCAAAAATATTTGCAAACAGACCCAGCAATATGTTAAAAAGATCATACACCATGATCAAGTGGGATTTATTCCAGGGATGCAAGGTTGTTACAATATTTGTAAATCAATAAATGTGATATGCCACATAAGCAAAATGAAGGATAAAATTTCATGATCATATCAGTAGATGCAGAAAAAGTATTTGGTAAAATCCAAAACCCATTTACGATATAACTCTCAGCAAAGTGGGAATAGAGAATTCATACCTCAATATAATAAAGGCCATAAATGACAAACGCATAGATAATCTCATATTCAATGGACAAAACTACAAACATTTCCCCAAAGATCAGGGATGAGATGGGGATGTTGCTTTAACCACTCACACTCAACATAGTACTGGAAGTACAAAGCAGGTTTTAACCCATGCCTGCTGAAGAAACAAGTTGGTCAAATAAAATAATTCCATGACTTTGTAGTCACATTCCGAAAAAGAAGAAATTGTGCAATTGTCTCTGGGATAAATCTAAATCCTTCCACAGGTGACTACATGAAAGTATAGCCTATACTGGTTTTAGAAGTTTTGTTGTATTTGTTACAAAATGAGCCACATTCTTTTATGAGAATATCCCTTCTATTGATAGACAGCTCCTCAGGCCTCCCATAAAAACAGGCCACAGAAAAACCAGATAAGAAGAGAGAACACAGAAGTTCAGTGACCTACAAATGGGGTGCCAGGAAAACCATCTTTGGTAAATAAAAGATTTTCCAGTATATTCATGTAAAATCACTTAAATCAATCACCATTTGAAGCCAAAAAGCACATTCCTCCTTACAGAAGACATACTTGAGATACAGCAATTGCATATATAACTCACAAGAATAGACTGTAATCAAGACAAGTCAAGTCAATACTATCTCTTCACTTCCATACAGATACTACTTGATTGTGGTAGAGAAATAGCCAGTACACATTTCAAAACAACTTATCATAAAAAGAAGTTAAAGGAGATTCACACCAGAAAAAAAAAAAATGTTTTTCCAAATAGCTAGTACCACCAAGATATATGCAATCTAACTTTGCATGATATATTTATGCCAACAGCATTTTCCAGGAAAAGATTCTCTGGTTCCAAAGGCAGAATCTCATAGCAGTGTAAGGCTAATAATGATTACAGTGTGTCCCAGCCTCAGCTCCAAGCATGAAAGCAGGTGCCTTTCTCTTAGGTGTTCTGACAGGCTGATATTAAAGAGCAGCATATGTCAGAAGATGTAGGAAATCGCTGGCCTCTCTGACAGGTTTTACAGTGGAATGTTTGTACTGTCAGGGCAGTGGGTATGACAAACCTGAGCGATGACAGTAATAGGAGTGTTTAGGTAAAAGAACATGTTTAATAGAGACGCCGCTGTTGACAATAACATGCTTATGTTAAAAGAAGAATTCTTGCTTTCATTTTCTACTGGAAATTCTAAAACCTATTTTTGAGTCTATTTTTTTTCTCTAAATCTTACAAAACTACCTTTTAGTTCTTTACACAGGTAGGAGACCAAACTGCCAGTCACATTTTCTCATCTGGTTTTCAAGATACCCCAGACCATTATATCATTGACATTTTTCCATCAAGGCATTAGTCGGGACTGAAGCAGAACTTATGTAGAATTTTGAAGTGACTGTGAAATGACTGCCTATTTTTCTGGAGTGCACTTCAAATTAACCCTGGAGCCTAAGCTCAGGAATGGTTATTACCCAGCATTTGTACCGAAGCCCAACACCGTGTGCGGAGTACCTTGTGATCACTCTAATTCAACTATCTCATTATTCTGTACCACAAATAAAATGTGTGAAATATAATCTTCCTCTCTACAAACTCATATACATTTTACATTTCTTACAATTCTCTGGATATTCAGGTAATTACAGTGTCTATGTCCCATCTTCAGCAATAACCTACATCCAAGTTATTCGAACTCCTCCAGAAATCTTTTCCTCTAACTTTGCATGCATGCCCAGGGATGGAGCAGTTAGGAGAATGGACTGCCAATTGTGAATTGATGCTAAATGAATGGGTATGCTTTAAAAAAATAAAAGAGTCCTTTTCACTTGTGGGTTTTAATACTCATCTAATTATAATGATTTCAAATTCTCTCAAGGCTAAAATTAAACTTGGCTTCCTGGATAGCCAAACAACTGTCTATTCTGCTACACTGCCCAGCTCCCATTTTATCTCAGGTTCACTTTGAGTATTAATTGGTTAAAAACAGTCATGTTCTGAATCCTGAATTAAATATCACTAAAAATATACTTTGAAGGGGCAGTTAAAATCCAACACCACCCAGTTAGAATGACAGCAGAGTATTGTCATTCTCTCTCAATGAAATGGGAGAGGCTGGCGGTTTGGGGGACCCTACACTGGTTTAGAGAAGAGCGTTGGTCACTCTGCCCATGTCTGAGTGGATGGAATATGTGAAACCAAGGGGAACGTTAACAGAAGCACAGTTTCAATGAGAGAAAAATAAGAGTCAAAACAGGGGTCCAAAATCTATAGGAGGCTTGACAAAAGTGCCAAGGCCACATATGAAACTACTTGGCATAGACGAAGAATACTTTATGAGAAAGGAGGCATGAAGCAAGAGCTGGGCAAAGCCCAGAGCTATTCCTGATATCTCAATCCATCAACTGAGGAAGGGACTTGATTGGATACCTGTGGCTTTAGATATATACCCTGTTTCCCTGAAAATAAGACATCCCCCGAAAATAAAACCTAGTGCAATTTCTTTCAAGCTTAGAAATATAAGGCCTCCCCAGAAAATAAGACCTAGTGCATCTTTAGGAGCAAAAATTAATATAAGACACTGTCTTATTTTGGGGGAAATAGGGTAGACTTTTGTACATGGAAATAGAGTCACAAGAAATTCTTGATGGAATTCAGTTTGGCTGGTTATGCTGATGTTTTTGATGACATGACTACAGTATATAAATAAATGTTGATTTTTTTTGTTCAACAATAAATGTGAATTCTTGTTCATGGAAAAATAAGACATCCCCTAAAAATAAGACCTAGTGCATTTTTAGGAACAAAAATTAATATAAGACACTGTCTTATTTTCAGGGAAACACAGTAGGAGCTTGTGGAAGCTCGTAAGATCTATTGAAGATACTATTATCACATTAAAGATCACAAAACCATGACCTGATCTTAAATGGGGTGTAAGTATACGGTTAAGAGCAGAGATTTCATACCAACATACTACCCTTTTACTGACCCAGAAATTTCTATTTTATTTATTTAAATTTTATTTTCTTCCCATTTTGTTGAGATTTAATTGACATATAACATTGATTAGTTTAACCAGTACTATATTATAATTTGACATACATATATATTACTAAATGATTACTACAAAATTTTAGTAAACATGTATCACCTCACATAGTTACAGATATTGTGTGTGATGAGAACTTTTAAGATCTACTCTTTTATATACAATATAATATTGTGAACTACAGTCACCATGCTGTATGTTTATTAAACTCATAATTGGAAACTTTCACCTTTGAACACCTTTACCCATTTTTTCCCAAGCCCCACCTGTGGCAATCAACAATCTGTTCTCTGGATCTACGTTTTGTTGTTTTTAGATTTTACATAAAAGTGAGGTCATACTGTATTTGTTTTTCCCTAACTTATTTTACTTAGCATAATATCCTGAAGGTCTTTCCATGTGATTGCCAATGGCAAGATTTCATTCTTTTTATGACTGAATGATTCCACTCTATGTATATGCCACTCAGAGAAAATGTACCACCAGGACCGTGTAATCATTTTAAAGCAGATAGTGGAACAATTATCTGATGGACACTACAATCGGCCAATTCATAGAGTGTGGGCCAGGACATTAATTCTGTGTGTTTTTTTAAATCTGTTTTCTACTTATAATGGATAATGTTCTCTAATGAAAATCTTTCTATTATTATAGTTTCTACAGTATAAGCTGCATCCATATAGGCAACTTTTTCTTTTCCCTTCCCTTCCTTTCCCATTCTTTTCCTTCCCTTCCTTCCCTTCCCTATTTTGGAAGCCAAGGTGGAGCTCTAGAGTGGTAATTCTAGGAATCTAATTTTTGAGTTTGAGTCTGACTTGTGGTGGCACAGTGGATAAAGCATCAATCTGGAATGTTGAGGTTGCCAGTTTGAAACCATGGGCTTACCTGGTCAAAGCACATATGGGAGTTGATGCTTCCTGCTCCTCCCCCCTTCTATCCCTCTCTCTCTTTCTCTCTTTTCTCTCTTTCCTCTCTTTCCTCTCTTTCTGAAAAATGAGTAAATAAAATCTAAAATAATAATAATAATTTTTGAGTTTTAACTGTGATTATTTTCAATATCAGCATAGCCTATTATATCAATTATTTGCATAAATAACTGCACCCTATACCAGTATACAAATCTTAGTATTTTATTTAACTGCATTAAAGACCAAAAAGCACATAGCATGATTCACACAAAATTATGTACAAGAGTTAAAGACTTTAAGAAGATATTTAAAGTGTCTACTTTTCAATACTTAATAACATCATCTTAAACGATATGTATTTTACTTTTGAAATTATAACTGAAAATGTTTTGTTATTCTCATGAAGGTTTCAAGTCTGTCTTTTTAACACTTCATATTTAGGAGCTTTACTTATCATTACTGACTATATAGCTGCTAACATAATTACTTAAGCACATTGTATATATACCTAGTTCTAGAACAATTTGGACATGTCTGTATAATAATCAAACATATTTTAGTTCTAAATATAAAAAATGACTACATAGTAAAGATGCTGATCTTATTATATGAATAATATTATTAAAACTTTGAATATAATTTTTAAAATATACATAATAATGGATAAAATAGTTTAACAAACCCCATTTACCCAAAATCCAGATTCAACAACTATCAAGATTTTGCCAATTTTGTGTCTTCAATCTCCTCCCATCACATTTTCATGTGTTTTATTCTGAAGCAATTTTCAAAGAATACTTTTTAAGTTTAAACATTGACTACAACAAAGATAGTATAGTTTTTTTTCTTTTAAGATAATGACTTCACAAAATAACCTTTATCTATTTGATGTATATATAAAAATATGTTATATCTTATGTCTGAAAATGGTGTTTTATTTTAGAAATAACTAAAATACTTTTTTTTAAGTAGGCAGAACTTTTTTTTCAGAGCCACAACAAGGTCTTTTGAACCTTGTGACAATCATATGCAAGATTGTCACTGAAACTTAAACTATATCAAACTGGTAGATGAGCCCTTAAAGGACAGTTTTCTTAGATTAGTTCTTCCTGAAAATACTGAGATTATTAAAAAGCCTTATATAGAATATGATATGTTTCCCATTGTAAGGATTATAACAAGGCTATTCTCTAACAAAGAAAAATTAGTGGGACTTGCTGGGATGGTGTTTCTTTTGGGGGCATAGATGAATGCCTTCCAGATATTATGTAATAATCAGAATATCTAGTTAACACAAAGAAGGCCTGACTTATGGAATAGTTTCCATTTTCTAACAGATTCCTTGTCACAAGTTATTTGGTGCTTTCTGTTCCTTTGCAACTATAATTCCCACTTTAACCCCACCCTCCCTGAAGTTTTCCTTGGATTTTTTTCTGCAATTTTTAGCCTTACTGTAAATGTAGAGACTATAAACACTGGCTTCTGTTTACTATGAAGTCAGCACAATTATTTTATTAAAGCCAAATAAAGTTTATTTGTATGAGAGTATTTTGGGAGGCAAGAATATGGAATGAGGTCTGCAAGATAAATCAATCAGCTTGGTCAGCTCGAGATGTAAGTTCATGAGATTTCAGAGAGCATCTGTGCCAGGCATGCTCAAACCTCAGAGGGGCAGTGCCAGGTTAGAGGCAGGAAGGATATTAGAACTTATCTACCATGATCCTTTGACTTGCTGATCTGTAAAATGATGAGAAGCAGGTGGCAGGATGGTGATGGAGTAGGCAGACATACCAACTTTCACCTCCCAGAGCCAAAGTGGATTACAACTTAATTTTAAGAACCATTATCTGGAAAAAACAACTTTGGACTAAACTAAGAGAACTCCTTAACCAAGGATAACTGAAGGAGCCACACTGAGACTGGTAGGAAAAGTGGAAACGTGGAGAGGGCTGCCCAGCTCCCCAGAGCAAATGGCAGCTTTGAGAGACTTGTGTGGCAAGAAGTGAGTTTAGCAGAGAGGGGAGGGTCCTCAGCCCCAGAAACGAAGCCCCAGCTTACAGCCTCAGAGCCTAGACAAGGTGTACAACAGTATTTAGCTGTGAAACAAGCCAGGATACTGTTTCTGAGAAAGAGACAGATTTCTCAGACCTAGGATTCTTCTTAAAGGGACCACACAGAAAACCTGTTTCACAACCACTCACCCGGGACTCTGGGGGATGAGGAGTGATGAGAGGACCGGAGTAGCAGGAAGAGAGTGTAACCTAGGAGACACAGGGAAAAACGCTTTGAGGGACAGCCATCCTAATCCCTAGGATGAGTCACTCCCCAAACCTAAAGTAAACATTTCCCCCGGAAGCAGCAATACCAGCAAAGGGAAGCAGGACACCAGCCAAACAGAAGCTCTCCTGTGGCACTAAGAGCAGAGTCACACAGAAAGAGGGAGCCATCAGGGATACAGTACTGAGTGCTATGGTCTGAGCTGCAGCACCCCCACCCACTGCTGAATGTTCGCCAGAAGGTGGGCGGTCTCGTTGGTGGGGGTGGAAGCCAGGCCGGCCACAACTGAGGCCAGGCGTGAGCTCCATCCCACCAGGTGCGGGGCAGAGGCTGAGGGTGGCCATGGGGGCAGAAGGGGCATACAAAAGCGGCCCAACCCGGCTGTGGGCCGGGTGAGCAAGAGTAGTCCTGCCTGTAGTCCCACCAGCACCAGCAAGGTGAAAGCTGGGAACCTGCTAAGAACCAGGGCTGAGCTGGGGTGCGCAGCCTAGCCTGAGGTGCAGCCCCGCCCATAGGGGCAGGGCAAAAGCTGGGGAACCAGTGGAAGCCCACAGACCACCCACAGTGCATAAGCTTGTGGCCCCACCCATGGGGCAGGGTGAAGGCCAAGGCCAGCCAGAGCTTGTAGCCTGGGCATGTGAACACAGCCACATCCACAGAGGAGAGGTGGAAACCTCAGTGACTGCCTCAGCAGCTTGGTGCTGGCAATGCACATATCCCAATGCAGGAGACAGCAGCAGAGGGGGTGGCAGGTCTGCAGACAGACCACACCTAGGTAACACAGAGGCCACACCCATTGGACTCCTGTGGCCACACCCTTCTTATGCACAGACAAAATGGGAAGGCAGAGAAATGCAACTCAAATGAATCAAGAGAAATCCCCAGAAAAGGACTTGAATGAGTCAGATATAACCAAATTACCAGATGCAGAGTTTAAAATAATGATTGTTAGGATGCTCAAAGATCTTAGAACAACAATAGATGGACATAAAAAGCACCTAAATAAAGAGATAGCAAGTATAAAAAAGGACATTGAAATAATAAAAAAGAATGTCAGAAATGACAAATACAATATCAGGAATAAAGACCACAATGGAAGGAATTAAAAACAGGATAAATGAAGCGAGGATTCGATCAGTGAGTTAGAGGACAAAATAAACGAAGGCACAGAAGCAGAGCAGCAAAAAGAAAAGAGACTCAAAAAGTCTGAGGAAACTGTAAGAGAGCTCTGTGACAACATGAAGAGAAATAATATCTGCATCATAAGGGTACATATATAGAATGGAATATTATGGGGCCATGAAAAAGAAGGAAATCTTACCTTTTATGACAACATGGATGGACCTAGAAACTATTATGTTAAGTGAAATAAGCCAGGCAGAAAAAGAAAAATATCATATGACCTCACTCATTTGAGGAACCCAATGAATAATGTGAACTGAGGAACTTAATTGAGACAGTGGAGGTATCAAAGGGACCAGAGGAAAAGAGGACAGAGGGAAAGGGAATGATAGGATGGGATAAACCTGAAGGGAAGGGGGGAGGGCACTATGGAGAGGGGGACAAGGGAGATGTTGAGGGGAGTACGGGGAAGGAGGCGATGCATTTGGGGTGACACTAGAATCTATGTAAACACAATAAATTAAAATCAATTAAAAAAAGAATATGGAATGAGATGAATTGCCAAATAAAAATAAATAAATAAATAAATGAACAAAGAGAAGTATCATTTCAGTGGTCTAGAATGGCTTATTATTATTTCTTTAAATGCAAAAATTGGCTCTGGTTTTACATGGCAGCAATGACTATCTGAAGTAAGGTTCATTTGTTTGCTTTCATGCAAAGAGTCCATTTCTCTTCAACAACAGCATCTTGATCTCCTTTTGGGTTTCTGCATACTCTCAGTTGTTGTAGTGAGCCCTCAGTCCTGGTCTGGTCCATCACATCTTCCCACATACCAACCACAGTAATTGGTTCAGAGATATGCATGTGATCAAAGCTGGCCAATGAGGGACAGTTTTTACCCAATATAGACCTGCTGGGTAGTAAAGGAGTCTCTCCATAGATGCTGAATTTGGGAGGCTTTGAACCTGAACCTACTATGGCCACCAAGTGGAGAGAAACTGCCTGAGAGTAGAGTGAATTCACACTGCTGAAAACAGAGCTGAGGGACAGAGACATGTTGCTCTTGTGACATCAGTCTCTTTGCTGGGTCCAGCTGTCTCTAA
Organism: Saccopteryx bilineata; assembly: GCF_036850765.1. Lineage (NCBI taxonomy): Eukaryota > Metazoa > Chordata > Mammalia > Chiroptera > Emballonuridae > Saccopteryx > Saccopteryx bilineata. The sequence goes on along the minus strand of NC_089494.1, from coordinate 22,026,742 downwards.
TTTCACTCTACATATATTTCTGCATTATAAATATATATCCTTAAACTAGTTTTTCTCTTTGCCACTTTGAGCTGACTTTTCTCTCTTGCAACTGAAAAATGTCCTAATATTACATTTACTCAGAAAACTTAAAACTTTATTTCTTAAAAAAATTAATTGCAACATCAACTTGGTTATTTTTACATCTCATGTACCTAATTTATTTATGTCTCACAAAACTATACATTGGTTTTGTGAACCAATGTCACCTTAATAAATTCAATGAAAATAAAGGAATGATTTGTGTCTCTTTTTAACCCCAAGCAGTCACCAGTGCCCTTAATCTCAAACTGTCTCCCAACTTTTAGCAAATGCCCATTGGGTACAAGTGGAATGTCAGATTCAGAGGGTAAGAACAAGAAAGTATGAGCCCTGGCCAGTTGGCTAAGTGGTAGAGCATAGGCCCAGAATGTGGAAATCCCGGGTTCAGTTCCTGGCCAGGGCACACAGGAGAAGCAACCAACTGCTACTCCACCCTTTCCCCTCTCCTTTCTCTCTGTCTCTCTATTTTCCCCTCTTGCAGCCAAGGCTCCACTGGAACAAATGGCCCGGGTGCTGAGTATGGCTCCATGGCCTCTGCCTCAGGTGCTGGAATGGCTCCAGTTACAATGGAGCAATGCTGCAGATGGGAAGAACATCGCCCCCTAGTGGGCTTGCTGGGTAGATCCCAGTTGGGCACATGCAGGAGTCTGTCTCTCTGCCTCCCTGCTTCTCACTTCAGAAAAATACCAAAAAGAAGAAGAAGAAGAAGAAGAAGAAGAAGAAGAAGAAGAAGAAGAAGAAGAAGAAGAAGAAGAAGAAGAAGAAGAAAACATGATGGAAGTAGACTGAGTAAATAACTAACCACATTTTTCTTTAAATTTTCTGTGAGGTACAAGCCAGGTAATCAGAATACAATATTTACAAAAAGATGCCTTCACAGAATTATGAGTTAATATAACTTTATTTTACACTTCCCGTAGCAGCCAAAGTAACTTAGCCTTCTGGTGTAACTACTTTCCTTTCTTTCCTGGTTACAGAATAGAAAAGTTAGGGACAATCTTGACTTGGTATTCTAGCTCTACTAGGTCCGCTATCTTAAAGAAATTACTTTTCTGATTTAGTATCTCATCTATAAAATGAAAATAATGTTTTCTTCACCTGTGGTTAAAGGGATTATATAATATAATAAAAAATATTCAGGAAAAAGGAGCTAATAAATGAAAAAAATTGCCTTTATCTTTTATCAACCACTTGAAATTATTTTGAAGGTAAAATATCAGTGAAGTGTTAGGTCTTTGTATTTCCTCAGGTCATGAATTAGAAAAGATTTATAATCTCTCTATAATATCAGAGAATTTTATCATTTTCTACACATCAGCAAATACAGGAATGCTGTCTTTGAACTAACTTATTTAGTTACTGCAATCTCACACAAAACTTTTACATTTGATAATTCAGTCATCCTTTTCTTCTTTGAGTGGGTGGTGGGCATCATCTGGGCCATAATTCTTTTCTCGTATATTTACATCTTTTTGACTGTAACTATTCATAGTTTAGTGGTGCTGATTTATAATTAACCACCTTTATCCAATGGACTATGTTGTCCAGGAGTAGGAAAGAATTAGCTTCTAAAATAAGGATACAATTATAATAATTAACCACCTCAACATTAATTAACAAAAGCTGACATCATGTTTTTCCCATTGATAAAAGTCTGCATTCAGAAAGGGAGGAATTCCTCTATAATGAAGTTGGTGTTGACATGACTATTCATGGAGAGAAAAACTCCTAAAATATTGGAATTCTAAGTCTTTGAGTCTTAAAATGTAGCAAACGTTGTGGTTTAAATAGTAAAAAATGAGAAATGCTAAAGGTGGTTTTATTACTTTATAATAAAGTTTTAATTAAATTTTGGATATAAAATATAAGCCTTCAGGGCTTTCTATCCTCAGGAATAATGGGGAAGAAGAGACCACAGTCTGTGAAGCACACTTTACCATAGCTTATCTGATCCCTAGAACTGAACCGAAGCTAGATTTTCTTCTAACATCAGCAAAAGTTTTTCTGAAATGTTTGCAAAGTTTCAGGTGCATGGGTGTCTGTGAATGTTATTTCAACACTGATCAGCTGCATAGGTAAAGACCATGTGAGGACACATGTCTACAAGGATTTCTTAATGAAAGCAGGTGGTTCTTGATATTTTAAATAGATTTAATAATTAGACTATTTTAAGGATTTTAGGCACATCTCACAAAGGACTTCTGTAATATTCAGAAAACAGCTCATGTAGAAAAGCACCTGTTCAAGAAAATACTTATTTATACTCTCCTAATAGGAGGGAAATATTTTTAAAACTATAAGGCCAAAAGTCATGTCCTAGTGAGAAAAGATACTTTTTGGATTTATTTACCTGTTCAAGTTTAGAAATTTCTGCAATATCAAAGAAAAACCTTCCTAAACAACAGTGGATTTCATGTGAAAGACAAAAAATAATTACTGTATTTGTTTAAAACTATTTAGGACAAACATATAAAACATACTCTGTGGATACTTCATTAAATAGCATTTCATATCAAGTTTAAGTAATGGGAGTTTTTATCTTCAACCTCTGTTATATTCATTTAATATATTATTTAATTTCTAAGTAAGGTAAACATATCTGCTTGACTCTGGTCCTAAATAAAGATATTAAAGTTCTCTCTATTTTTGTGTTTATGACATGAGTTTCTACCCAAAGGAATTTGAAATGCATTTATTTTTTAATCTATATTTATACTTTGATACCAATAAATCTTTGTTCAAGTAGTACTACAAACAATAGAAAAGTTAAGAGACTTAGCAAATGTATACCTAGTAAAAATACTGAAAAAGTTTATAAATTGATACCAAAACCTAAGCACTTAAGCAAGTCAAATTTCAAAGTAATATATATTGATCAGCAATAGGATGCAAAATAAACTAATTCAAATTTTACATCTCTTTTTTTAAAATTCTGAGTATTGACTCAGGTCAAGTCATTAAAGCAATTCCTCAATACTTAAATAGTTTCTTGATACTTTTCATTTTGGGGCATCATTTTAAGAAACAACTGATCCTTTTTCACATTCATTCTAAAAATCAATACAATTAATCAATAGTGCTCTCCACAGGTAATAAATGCTGAGAAGCATTTCTGCCTATCTATATTGATTGAAAGAATTGCTTCAAATTGCTTCTGATGTATATAAAAATCATTTCCTTATTGATCTAAAACTCTCTTTTCCTTTCTGATATGTTATTTCATATATGGCCCACAATTATTCTAGACTTCATTCTTGTGTATCTATGATAAAAAGTTTCCTATAATCTGTATGTAAGAATAATTTAAATGAAATATAAAATGGGTGGTTTTATTTTGTTGGGGAAGTACTTTGCTTAAAATTTAATCAAGCATGCATAATCGTAAGAAATTACTGAAGTTATTTTAATGAGAAATGTAAGATGTATTTCATTCACATTTTCATTATTTAGAATAAGCTTAAAGTTTTGAATCTGCTTCTATTTCTGATGACAATTCTATTTAATCCAAAAGGAGGCTATTTCTGATGGAATAAATAGTAGAAAACAGCATAGTTATAATTATGTTGATTCATAATATTGCTAGAAAATTATATTTTTTGTAGCAGGAGTAAACATGCATGTGAATTTTGTGACTTTTTGGCAATATCTTTGTTAAGTGAAAAAACTTCTAGACACGAACAGCAGTGTGGGGGCTGCTAAGAAAGGAGGGGTAGCAGGAGGTGGAGGAGGGTATCTGGGGAGAGATGCTGATGGGCAGAGACGGGAAGTGGTGAACACACAATGCACTGTACAGATGGTGTGTTCTAGAATTGTGCACCTGAAACTTGTATCATTTTGTTGTCCAGTGTCACCTCAATAAATTCAATTTTAAAAAGTGTATAGACATAGAGTAATAAGAAAAGTATGTCTTCTAAATTAACTTTGTAAACAATGTGCTTACAATTTTACAGCCTTTAATGAGTCTGATCTAATAAGACTGTTCATCTTTGGCACAAAACAGTATACGTTACCACAGCTGCCTTGGTTAGCAGTGATGGCAGCTGATGGTTTCTGGGTAAATCTTACTAGATCAATTAAGAAGTTTTCCAGGGAAGCTCAACTTCTAACTTTTGATGTATTAACTAGCATTGTGAATTATTCCCCCAATAATAAAATTATTGAAAGGTTCCTATTAACATGACTCAGCAAATTTCATAGCCTACACTGCCTATTTTCCTTCTCTAACTGTTCCATTACAAACTGCTATTATTCTGTCAAATGAATACATTACCAGTGGAATGTGTGGCTGAGCAGTATCTTCTTAAAACTGGACCACCAGTTTACTTTATTAAAAGGTTTTATTCATCTCATATTTTTTATTTTGAATGTCTGGGAATGTGAACTGTAGTATTAACAATTAAGGTCCCAATATCTCTATCTTAGATAATAATTTTTATCAATCTAACAATTTAATTTTCTTTTTTTAATTCTGAAAGAATCTTTAATGCAAAACAAATTAAGTTGAAATATTTTAACCAAATGAGAACTATTCTTTTTTTTTCCTTCAAAACAATTAGTGTATTCCCAGAAAGCTAATTGCACAGTAAGATTCTCAGAGTCAATAAGGGTTATTAGGGTAACCACAGAAGTGAAACTTTTAAAATATTTCTTAAACTTAAATAGAAATTAATTTTAAAGTACTCCTGGGAGTGAGCAGAGATTCAGCTGGATATTGGAGCTCCACACCCAGGAGATGTTTACTCTGACTCATGCTGTATTTTAGTGAGGACAGCCTCATCACAGTGGGAGAGACGACATTGAACCGATCAATAAACATTCATCTGGAAGTATTAGGGTATGACGTCGAGGATAAAGAAGAGCGTGACTTTTTGGAGTCACACGGATCTCAAATACAGACTCCACTATTTACAAGCTGTGTGGCCTTCAAGAAGTTGTTTATTATCTCTCTAAGCCTCATTTTCCTCCTCTACGAAGCAGGATATGTACTAGCACTGCCCAGTTGAATTATAATGTGAACCATATATAATCTTAAATGTTTAGTGGTTGCATACTCAAAGAAAAACAGGGAAATAACTTAAAATGTAACTTAATATATCTAAAATACTGACAAGTAATCAATATAAAATTTATTAATGATTTTTGTTTATATCAAGTTTTTGAAATCTAGTGAGCATTGTACAGTTATAGCACATTTCAGTTTGCACGAGCTGCATTTTAAATTCTGCATAGCCACATATGAGTCATGAGTGCTATAATAGATAGTGCAGGTATATAGATAGCTACCTTGTAAGGATGTTGTGGGGATAAAACGAGACAATGTGTATATAGATAGGACTGTACTTGGCAAATAATAAGCACTGTTACTATTTCCACTGAGTATTGACTTCAACAGCAAGTGTGCTAAGCTGGGGTCAGGCAAAATATGACACAGCCACTGATGCTGAGTAATTACAAATATAGGAAGGTGGGACAAATACACAGTCAACTATTATTTATAGCATCTTATTATCACATGAGTGTATGAATAAAATGCAAAAAAATATTTTCAAAAGAGAAAAATCTCTTGGGATGCGTTATACTGACCTGGTAATGAAAGTCATTTTGAACTAATAAATAGATGGAATTTTATTGGAAAGATATGGTCAGGGACCATGGAGACAGCTAAGAAAAATAGTACAAAAAAATAATAGGAGTAACAATCCAAAGCTGAGGAAGTGTAAAATATATTCAAGAAATGCTAGCAACTCATTTGATGAACATAGAGTTCACTTAAGATTCTACTTGGATGAGTAAATGCAGATTTGTTTTGAAGTGTAGAGATCTCAAAAGACATGCTAAGATTCTAGGACCATTATTAGTGTCAGAGGGAAATAGTAAAAAGAACATTGATTTGGAGTCAAAGATCTAATTCACCCAGGTTCTACAACTGCCATGAAGACGTTTTCTTAACTTGGGAACGTCAGTTTATCTCACCTGTTTTGTTTGGGTCTAAAACAAAGTTTTTTGTTGTTGCTGCTGCTTTTGCTATTCTATTCAAATAGATGGTATATCAGGATGAAAGTAACATAATTGAAGAAACACCTTATGAATTAATATAGGTAGATTTAAAAGTAAAGATGTAACAAAAAGGTGATCTGGGGTATCATTTCAATGGTGTGATATCTAAAGTTAAAGACTTTAATATTTTGGATCTAATAATCAGAAATGGGAAAATGATAGAAAATTGGTAAAGAAAAATGGATAGAACTTGGATTGAACATGGAGAGGGAAAAAAGTTGAGAAATGAATGCTACTGCCCTTTGGAATCTGGAAAAAAAGAGAATATGAATTTGAAATAGAAATGGACACACTAGAAAAATAATTTTGTTGGAGATTTGGGAAGGGATGCACCATTGGTTTTTGAATCAGTTAGGTATGATTTTTAGTATATACAATTTATGCACTAAAAATTCGTGTATTTAAGAATTAATGGCTGTATATATAGAATGACACCTGCAAGAACATGGCTATTTTAGGTTCAGAGTTTCACAAAGTGGTAAAATAAACACAGAATAAAAGAATTATATAATTAACAGGAACAGTAAATTAAAAATCTTATTTACCTAGTAAATTTAGTGGCATTCATAGAAAAGCCCAAAGTCTCACACTTATCTGAGTCTAAATTTGTGAAAGAAACTTTCAGGAAAGACTATTGAATATAAAAGATTTTCATACAAATCCCAGGTTAACCTTCTCTGCATCTTATTCTTCATTAATCAGAGAGAGAAGATATCAATCTCATGAGATTGAGTGCTGAACATATGAGGTAACATGTGGAGCTTTAAGAGACTCAATAAATGAGAGCTACTATGAACTTACTCTGGTAGACCTAAAAGATGAAGAAATGGACTCATATCCTTATTATTAAAAAAAATCATAAGGGTCTTTGTGTTTCTATTTATATCACACTACAACTCCTTATGCAACAAGCATTATTAAACATTGATGTCGTTTTATGTTTGGTGTCAAAAATATTACAATATTAAGCAGATGCAGAATTCCTAAATTTAAGAAGAATGTCTAGGTTAAACGGCAAGTAAGTATTGAACAGTTTAATATAACTCTTCTTTTCTTCAACTTTAATGAACTGTGTATCAGATCTAATACTAATTGGTACACCATAATATTTTCTATATTCAAGATCATGTTGACATCACTGAAAATGGCAGACAAAGGACTTCCAAAAAGTCATTCTTTCATTAAAGCAATTTCAAAAACTGAAAACAAACAAACAAAGGTAACTCTTACCTATTTTAGCATATATTCTGAAAATCAAAATTGAATTATCACACATGTATGTATCCAAAATTAATATAAAATTTTGTAATTTGAAAAAGTGTCAATATACTTTAACATTTATTTATTTATTTATTTATTTATTTATTTATTTATTTATTTTTAAGTGAGTGAAGGAAAGATTGTGAGACAGACCCCTGCGTGCACCCTTGCCAGGATCCAACTGATAACCCCCTTCTATAGTGGATGCTTGAATCAACCTAGCTATCCTTAGCACCTGGGGCTGACACTCGAACCAATAGAGCCATTGGCTATGAGAGGTGAGGAGAGAGATATGGGTAGAGGGAGGAGAAGAGAAGTGGATCATTGCTTCTCATGTGTGCCCTGACAGGGGATTGAACCCTGGACATCTGCACACTGGGCCAATGTGCTATCCACTGAGCTAACCATCTCAGACCTTGCCTTTTATTTTTATAAAAGATTCCAATTTATGTTGGTTCATCCAAAATGATTACACATGTCCAGATAAAATTTTACCACTTGATTTGCATGGAGGAATTTATTCTATAAACTTTTTCAAGAGTTCTATTGGCTAGTGATGGTTAAATTAGCAAGTACATTGAAATATTCAAGTTTTATATATCAAATATAATGGAGTCTGCTTTACTCAAGATCTTACTCTTTTTAAAAAAAATTTCTTTTAAAGCAAGATATAAAGGAGCTTTATAATCTTAAGAAATTTATAAGTTTATTTGGAACTACAATTTGAAAGACCTACTAACTTTTAAAGGTTGGTTCATTCAATAGCCGAGCAATACTTTGAGGGTAGGTGAACTTTAGTGCTTATTTTAGCCAAAAGAACTTGGCAAGTTTATCAATAGAGTAAAATGGATAGCAATACATTATCTTAATGACACTGGTCAACAAAAATGTTACTAATTTAACTGACAAGAAAATACTCTGAAGTCTTGCTAGATAAAAGTATTGTTTTTCAGAGATATGTACATGAAGAGAGAGTTGTAATCACTTAATATTAATTTTTACTGCATTATTTATATAAAATAATAGTAATTCAAAACATGATCATTAAAAAAACTGTATCAATGTCCCTCCATAGACTCTGTATTTTTTCTTCATTATGTGAAAAGTTTGGGCATCCTAATAGCTCACATGTTAACTTAACAAAAGAAACATCATTTTTTACACAACTGATATTTAAATATTTATTTATATTTTATTTTTAATAACTTTTATGAATCAATTTAGCTATCTTTATTTTTAAATCAATGTTGAGAAACTACTACTCTTTGTTTTTTAATCATATACTCTCAAACTATGTGGTATTTATAATATGGATATATTTATAATTGATCTAATTATTCTCATTAAAATACTAATGTAAATGATATTTTAAATAATCTATTCAGAAATTAAATGTTATCAATAATTTCATTTAAATTTTGTTTTACAAACTTTTAATAACATAATTTCTTTATTTTTATTTTACATTTTACGAGGCATATTTACTTTAACAAAAGAATTATTAAGGTAAGTTTTTTTAAATTTTATGTGACAATATAAAATTTTATTTATATTTATACTATATTTTAATTCCATTGAGCAAATTTTAATATAACTAAATTTACCAAATTCCCTAAAATTATCCCTAAGATTATGACATTGACATGACAAATAATTTGTATTGTGTTTTATTTTTTATTGCTAATCATCAAGATATTTAGAAAGATATCCATGTACATGTCTGTAAGCACTCTACTTTCTGGAAACATAGCAATAATTATACTGTGATTTTGTTTTGAGACTGTCAGCTCTCTCACATACCAACTAAATTCTAATGTATTAATTGACACATATTAATTTGCAATTTGAAAACCTTCAAACCCTAAAGTGTTCAGCATCTCAATTGCCAATAAAACTAATTGTAATAATCCAATATACTTTATTTTTTTAAAGTATAGTTGACATTCAATAATATATTAGTTTCAGGTATACAACATAGTGATTCTACATTTACATACCTTACTATGTGATCATCACAACTCTCATAACTATCTGTCACTATATAAAATTATTACAATCTTATTGAACATATTGCCTGTGCCTTACCATCCCCATGACTTATTTTTTATAATTGAAACTTTATACCTATTTGTTCACTATCTTTACTTTACCCATCCCTCACATCCCTCCCTTTTGGCACACTGATCAGTCTGTATCTATGAGTATTTTTCTGCTTTTTGTTTTGTTTTTGTTTAGTTTCTTTAGATTTTAGATTTCATATATAAGAGAAGTCACCTGGTATTTGTCTTTCTTTGTCTGATATTTAATTTAGTATGTTATCATCTAGGTTCATTAATGTTGCAAATCACAAGAGTATATTTTTCACTGCTGAATAGTATTCATTACATATACCACATCTTCTTTATTTATTCATACATTGATAGACATCTGGGTTGCTTCCATAGTTTGACTACTGTAAATAATGCTTCAATTAACATAGATCTGCACATATCTTTTTGAATTAGTGTTTTTATTTTCTCTGGATAAATATCTGGAGTAGAATTGTGTCCTATGGCAGTAATATTTTTATTTTTGAGTTGCCTCCATACTGTTTTCCATAGTGCCTGCACCAATTTACATTCTCACTAATAGTGCTTAAGGTTTCTCATTCTTCTGCATCCTCTCTAACACTTATTTGTTGACTTTTTGATAATAGCCATGCTAAGAATTGTAAAGTGATATTTCATTGTGATTTTGATTTAATTTCTTTGATGATATCACTTCCCTATTGATGACTAGTGATGTTGCACATCTTTTCCTATACCTATGGGCCATCTGCCTATCTCCTTTGAAGAAATATCTATTCAGGTCTTCCACCCATTTTTTAATTGGGGTTGTTTTTTTTTATTGGTTAGGACTGTAGCAAGCACTGGCCAAGGTGGCTAGGGCATACTGTGGAGGCCGTACAGGGTGGCTATAGTGCTGGGACCAGGCTTCCACCCACACTATCTAGGTAGATGAGTAATGTAACCACGTTGTTCACAGATACCTCTAGTCCCAGAGAGTTTCCACACATTCTGAAATGTCCTGCAGTTCTCCAGCCATAGTAGGACCCTGGGGTCAGTAAATGGAATTTTTTTCATGTATAGTCTAAGAAACCTTTAAATTGCTGTCTTATTTTTATATTCCAAAATAAGTGAGTATGTCTGCAAGGACTCTAAGTAATACTTCTCTCTACTACAAGTCACATGTTAGGGTAGGCTCCCCATGACTTCCATGTCTCCTTCTCTCCTATCCTTCTCTGTTTGATTCCTTTATCATTTGTTGTGCAGAAGCTGTTCTTCAAGGGGCATTGTTTTATTTATTTATTTATTTATTTTATTTTTTATTTTTCCGAAGCTGGAAATGGGGAGGCAGTCAGACAGACTCCCGCATGCACCTGACAAGGATCCACCCAGCATGCCCACCAGGGGGCGATACTCTGCCCATCTTGGGGTGTAGCTCTACTGCAATCAGAGCCATTCTAGCACCTGAGGCAGAGGCCACAGAGCCATCCTCAGTGCCCGGGCAAACTTTGCTCCAGTGGAGCCTTGGCTGCAGGAGGGGAAGAGAGAGACAGAGAGGAAGGAGAGGGGGAGGGGTGGAGAAGCAGATGGGCGCCTCTCCTGTGTGCCCCGGCTGGGAATCGAACCAGGAACTCCTGCACACCAGGCCGACGCTCTACCACTGAGCCAACAGGCCAGGGCCAAGGGGCATTGTTTTATATGTAGGTGTATATTTGGGGTGTCAGTGGGAAAAAAGTAAATTCTGGGTCTTCTTTTTTTGTTTGTTTTATTTGTTTGTTTGTTTTTTGCATTTTTCTGAAGCTGGAAACAGGGAGAGACAGTCAGACAGACTCCCGCATGCGCCCGACCGGGATCCACCCGGCACGCCCACCAGGGGGCGACGCTCTGCCCACCAGGGGGCGATGCTCTGCCCATCCTGGGCGTCGCCATGTTGCAACCAGAGCCACTCTAGCGCCTGGGGCAGAGGCCACAGAGCCATCCCCAGCGCCTGGGCCATCTTTGCTCCAATGGAGCCTTGGCTGTGGGAGGGGAAGAGAAAGACAGAAAGGAAGGCGCGGCGGAGGGGTGGAGAAGCAAATGGGCGCTTCTCCTATGTGCCCTGGCCGGGAATCGAACCCGGGTCCTCCGCACGCTAGGCCGATGCTCTACCGCTGAGCCAACTGGCCAGGGCATAAATTCTGGGTCTTCTTAAACCATAAATGCTGGGCCATCTTCACCTTAATTCATTATAATTTTAATTCAATTAAACATGATTGTAAATTTATACCTCTTAGTTCAAGTAGACCTGAAAAACCTTACCATAAACTTGCTACTCAAGTCTGTTCTAGCAAAGACAACATTTTTAAAAAATACTTGAGGCGTGGTGCTGCTTAATTATATAATCCTATTATTAAATTCCAGTATTATTTCTTCTATTTTATTAAACAAACTTTCAGAAATTACCAAGCCCCTTTATAATTATTTCTAGTTATAATTTTTACAGATTTGACTTCATAAAAGATAAGGACTTAATGCTAATTCTTTCATTTTTTTCTTTATGGGTTTGATTCTGTTTGGTTTCAAAAATAGTAAAAAAATGTTTGCTCTCTTCCTTGCTGTTATATCAACAATCCAAGAAAAAACTTATTTGTTTGATTCTTAGAAAAGTCACAAGCAGCAACTGCCTGTAGAGGCAGGAAGTGAAATCCATAGGCAGTGCTTCTGTCAGCAAAGACTTTGTAGAAAAGGGTTTATAATAAATATTCACATCTGCTGCTTTGGACACTTTAATCCATCCTAAGGATCTTTGCTGTGTCAGGCTTTGTTCTAGATGAAGAAGCCCAGTAGTTATAAGGTTTGCAAATAAGCTATATTTATCATGGTTAGCTTTACTTTTATAACTTTTCTCTGTTTTAGAGACATTTATGGAAATTTTTAGTATAATATGTGATTAAATATTTTACTGTGACTTTTATGATGATATCATATAGAATCTTCATGATGCGATGGACAAGTTCTATTTTCATCTATGTAAAATTGTCAAGAAGGTATCATTGATAGCAGTGTTAATTGGATGTAGAAAGCATATTCCAAAGTGTTTGTGATTAAATGCTAGCTCCTTTTGTTTATAGGGTAGGTATCATCTTGAGCAAGTTTCTTAGTTTTTCTTCACCTACATAATGGAGTTACTATTATTTTCTTTATTACTAGATCATTGTAAATATTATATGAAAGATTCTGTGTCATGTGACTAAATCTAGTGTCTAGCATATTGAGTTTAATAAATTTAACTGTTGTTACTAAATAATACCATATACCTTCTAAGTTTTATTGGATAATCTCATGAGTAGTATTAATATCATATTGATTTACCCCACATACTGAATTTATGTAAACATAATCTATTGCTTTTACTTATCTCCAAATTCCTTGATAGTTTGCTACTGAACTTTTTTTTTTTTTTTCCATTTTTCTGAAGCTGGAAACAGGGAGAGACAGTCAGACAGACTCCCGCGTGCGCCCGACCGGGATCCACCCGGCACGCCCACCATGGGGCGACGCTCTGCCCACCAGGGGGCGATGCTCTGCCCATCCTGGGCGTCGCCATATTGCGACCAGAGCCACTCTAGCACCTGAGGCAGAGGCCACAGAGCCATCCCCAGCGCCCGGGCCATCTTTGCTCCAATGGAGCCTCGGCTGCGGGAGGGGAAGAGAGAGACAGAAAGGAAGGTGCGGCAGAGGGGTGGAGAAGCAAATGGGCGCTTCTCCTGTGTGCCCTGGCCGGGAATCGAACCCGGGTCCTCCGCACGCTAGGCCGACACTCTACCGCTGAGCCAACCGGCCAGGGCCGCTACTGAACTTTTAAAAATGAAAGTATTAGTTAGAATTGTATTGCTGATATGTTTTTCCCTTTAATAAAATTATTCACTCAAAAATATATGGTATAAAAATTATGAAAATACTCTGTTGCATTCAGTTCTTGTATGTAACAAAAATTTAACAGAATTATGAATTTTAAAATAAAGTATAAAAACTAATGCTATTCCTGAAATGAAGTTATTTTCATTTTAAATGTTATTTTTGTTTTAATTTGTTAATAAGTGTCACAGTTTTAAAAGCATAAATGTGTTATTATAGTTTAAGTAACAATTTAGTATAATAATAATAATAATAATAAAAGTTTAAGATTAGCAGAAAATTTAAAATATAAATAACTCATAACTCATATTCTATATATGTGTGTATCTTTTCCATAAATACATTTGAAGCTATGTTTAGCAATTTTTCACAAATAATACACTTATAAAAGAAAGTTGTGTTGCTTAGTGCTTTCAAGTTCATCTTCTCAAAATTATTTATTAATCCCAAATATAAGGACACTAGCAGGGCATTTGATGACCTGTGCATATAAAGTAGGTAACACATTAGGTTTTTCTTTCTCATTTAAAATTTTTATAACTTAATCATTGCCATGTCTTAATTTTGACTGGAATTATTGTCTACACTGACAGGAGTTAGTTCATATGTAGTGATTGATACCTAACATAAAATGAGTCTGTCAAATTAAAATGGAAACAAAACTGTATATTCTACTGCTTATAAACTGTGACTGCTTGAAATACAACTTTGATATTTTCCTCTCTCTCTCTTTCTCTCTCTCTCCCCTCCCTCTCAGGTCAAGTATTAGCTCAGGCGAGTGGCAGTGGGATTCTCCATTTACTGGATCTTAAATCATGGAAGACTCACAAATTGGAGGGCCATGAGAATGAAGTTCATACAGTCGTGTTTTCTCAGCGAGGAGAGACTCTGTTTTCCGGAGACTCTGACGGCAGTGTTCGAATATGGTCTTGATGGTCAGCATGTCCCACTGCAGAGGTATTCCCTTCAAGGCTTGAAAATGTCTCAGATAGTCCCAAACCAGTCAAGACCTGCTTAAACATTCCAGCAGGTAACATTTACAATTAGCTTTAAAACATGTTTTGAACAAGTATTTTAATGTTCACAATGTTACTAATAAATAAAAATAATAAACTTTCTACTCTTTTATTTGTGCCTGGGTCTTTCTTCTTATTTTGATACTATTTGCTAGGGGTTTGGAAGAAACAGCTTTACAATGACGCCTAATGACAGACTAGATGAATTACAGGAGATTGATTTTGAATGTTAGAGAACAAACTGCAGGAGAACCAGGCTACTTTTTAAAAAATCAAATTCAAGCTGCAGGAATACCTGAAGTTTAACCATGTAGCAGAGGAAAAGTGTGTCTGCAACCAAAGAGTCAATTAGAATTGGGGACCATGCATTTTTACAGATTCTTTGGCAACAATTATGCTTTATCTATTAATAATTATCAGAGACTGCAGCTGGCTTAAATCTAAATGCAAAGCTCTTCCGGAACTTTCATCTCTGCAGCTCATCCAAAAAATGCATTAAGTATAATTATAATGTTTGTTTTTTTATTATTTTATTGTAATTTCAATGCAAATAAGTGTCTCGCACGTAAAATACCCCCCCCCCTGCGCCCCCCCTCCGATGCATGCATCAGCTGTATAAAGTGCGACTGCTTAGAGAACACTAGCCTGGTCTAAAGGAGCAGCTCGGGATTTCAACCGAGATGGGCTCAGAAGCCAGTTGGCGCTGTCCGTGGTGCTGAGGAATTCCCGGCTGCCGGCAGAATGAGCTCCAGATCAGCAGTCTGCAAACTGCTCGTGGTGATGCAGAAAACCAGCTAAAGTTGCTCCTCTTCTTCACGTCCACAGTTAGTATTTTCTGGTGTGTAAGAGGGGATTCGAGCAACATATTGTGGATGATGCCACTGTTATTGCCAGCGGAGAAGGCTTTAAGCTACAGCATGCTGTTGCTGTTTGTGATCCGTAGAGCCTAGCCAAATCACCTCTACTGCCGTAGCAAACACTGTGTAAGTGAACTCATGTGTGGAGGAGGCGTAATCAGCCGGGAAATTTCATAGAAGAATCTGAGAAAATGCTAAAATAAGTTCAACATGATTCTGCTACTGGGGTCTGGATTTCTACAGGACCAAAATTGCTTTTTGCTTTGAATTTTGAAGACAAGTCTAAAGCATATTTCTTATGTGTGTCTGCTGTATTTCTCTCTGTAAGGGCGGGAGACTGCTTCTTGACTGTGGTTTGAAATGGGAGGTAGAGAGAATGAATTGCCTTTAATTCAAGCCTGAAAATGCATTTTTTTGGATAATTAAAGAGGAACTACTTTCTTAAAACATACCTGATCTTTTAGTTCATATTGGTCTATGACCCCCATCACCACCATTAACCTCCAGAGTGATTAGGTAAGTGAATCTTATGACATGAGTTATGTTTGTTTTCTCAATGATTAAATACAGTCATTTTAAAGCATATGTAGCAGTGTGGGCAGGGAGGAAAGTTTAGCTGGAAAGTGATCCTCTATTTAGAAATGTTTGCTTACTTATTAAAAATTTCCAGATAAACATTTTACTGGATTTCTGTAATTTTTCCTGCTAAATAATATCTTAAACTGCAGTAAAAACAGCTCAGTTGTAAAGAGAAAAGAATTTAAATACCCTAAGAACTTTGTTATATTAGAAAGAAAACCTTGATTTCTTCATGCAGATTTTATAAGGTATTTCATATAATAAAAGCATGTGAATGTTTATGTAAAGTAGATATTACACCCCTTTTTTACCTTTAAGTTTACATTTACCATAACCTGACATTAATGCCTACCTGTAGCTTTCAGAGAGATCATTTCTGTCTATGTCCTTTTGAAGCAGAATGATATGGGTATTTTATATGGCTTATCTTGCATGTATTGACTGGTACTATTGGAATACTATAAGGAAGCACAATAGATTTTTTTCTTCCAAAATAAACTTTTTAAATATGTGAGAGATGTATAAAATCTATGCCTTAATTAGTAATATATATATGCTTTTTCAGAAGCTTCTCTTTATATTTGTAGCCTATGTAGTAATTTAAGAGAAAAAAATGCCTTGACAAAGGGAGCTTCCAGCTTCTCAAGTAGAATTATAGGTTTGCATTTTTTGTTCTGTCATGACTCATTATTTTTGACATAGTTCAAAAGAAATCCATCTTATTTATCATTACCTACTCAAAAGGAATTCAAATATTAGAGAGCAGTTTTTTCTTGAAGAGAGAGCATGAATATACTACCTTTCATTTTACTATTACTAGGATTTGATGTCTAACTTAAAATGCTAATTTTATAGTTCATGAAGTTTCCTAATGCCATCTTTACCTTATTTAAAAGTATCTTCCATACATTAGACTAAAAAGAAATGGTTTATTATTGCTCTTATTATAATCTGAAAATAAACCAGGAAATAATATTTATAAGTGATCTGAAAATATTCTATATACAATTTTAGTGATATTTGGCATAAAGCCAAAAACATTTAACTAGACAAATGATCTATTTGACATTTTCATTTATTATTCCCTAAAGTCATTTTACCCAGAGTCTTTATATGTTATTCTTTTTAAACATTTAAAAGGAACTCACTAGCAATGTTCCACACAAACACTAAATCTAAGTTGACCAGAGTCAATGCTACCAAACTAATAAGGGATATATTCTATGAATAGCTACACCTTGTTACTATTCTATGAAACCAATAAAGAGTTTTACTCTGGTTTTCTTTATGCCAAATATCTTTGGCATATCAAGAGAAGCATGTTTTCAAACTATTCAAAGGTATTATATCTTAAAATAACCCAATCAAATGGTATTACATGAATACTAAAAGGCGAAAGATTTATACAATATGAAGAGAAACAAGAGTATACACATGAATACTAAATTCAAGTTGCTCTAAAGAATTCCGATATATTTTTCCTGCCCACTAGGAGCTTACTCTCTGAGTAAAATAAAGATGTGGAAAATAATACAAATAAGTATATTTTTAATAAATTATTTTAAATATAGGAAATTTTTTGTATGCTTTTTAAAATTTTTCTTTCTCTTACTCACTGTGGAATAGTTATGCTATTTTTCTTCTTAGCTAAGTTTCAAAACTCAGATTTATGTTCACTGAAACAAGTAACCCATAATGAGACCATTGTTCTCCGATTATGGACATGAAGAAGTAGGAAGGCCTAGTATACTAGCTCCATCCCAATTATATTTTACATTCAATTGTTGTTTCTTCCCTTTTTCTTCAATTAAATTTTTCTCACTAATCTCTTGAGTTTTCATACAGATAATTATAACACACACACACATATATATTTGACCACTGATATTATAGTTTAAAAAATAATAAAAATGTGGATTTAATTATTCTTGAGTTATTTGTAAGTAACCCTCTGTAAAATATCAAGTTTTGAGACTTAGTAAAATTATTTCTTACAATTTAGACAAAGCAGACCTCTAAAATTCAGAAGCTAAATTCAAGGTATAGGTTTCAATGTGAAATAACCCCATAAATGACTAATTTTAATATAGATATTGCCAAGGATCGACTCTCCAAAATTCATAATGAAGCGTAAATAGTTGTATGGACTTAGTCTATTTGCGGTCTATCCTCCAAACAAATCCCAAATAAAAAGGATAAGAGCAGAGGCTTAAGTAAATCTACATTTTCTTTATATATGTCAAATTATTTTCTTAATATTTATTTTCAGCCTACCCCTCTTGTATTCCCATGGAAGAAGCTGAGTATATTTAATATTAGGAGCACATCCAGAAGCCTTTGAGGAGGGGGATGGCTCTTCATATTCATGAAGCTTGCATACTTCTGTTGGTCATCCCTGGATTGGTCACCTCTGCTGCCATCAGTCATGAAGACTATCCTGCTGATGAAGGTGACCAGACCTCCAGTAATGACAATCTGATCTTTGATGACTATCGAGGGAAAGGGTGTGTGGATGACAGCGGCTTTGTATACAAGTTGGGAGAACGATTTTTCCCAGGGCATTCCAACTGTCCATGTGTCTGTGCTTTAGATGGACCTGTATGCGACCAGCCAGAATGCCCCAAAATTCACCCAAAGTGTACTAAAGTGGAACACAATGGATGCTGTCCTGAGTGCAAAGAAGTGAAAAACTTTTGTGAATATCATGGGAAAATTTACAAAATCTTGGAGGAATTTAAGGTATGAGCTACCGTCCATACTTATTGAATACTAACTTTTCACACCATATACTTAGTAGATTACTACATTAAAATTAAGACTGAAAAAAAAACATTTTAAAATTTGCCTTTAATTTACAACAATATTACAGTTAGGCTAAGTACCACTGTAATCGACAAATAGTCAGTTGGTTTATTGATCAGTACCTACAAGGTTCCACAATAATTTTTTCCTTCAGAAGTATTTGTGGCATGATAACATATTTTTTTGCCCTTAGACATTTCTTCTGTGTTATTACAATATATAATTTTTGATAAAAACACTTTTACTTGGAAACGATGTGTCTATTAAGTTAATGTTTAAATTTTTTGAGGGTTGTGTGTGTGTGTGTGTGTGTATGTGTCTGTATTTGAAGCCATTTAACTATAGCCTAGAGCTATCTTTTTAGTGTGTGGAAATGTGAGTGTTATAGAGACACAATTCTGAACTGTGGTCTTCATATTAAGAATATGCATTGGACCTACTTGTTGTAGTACATGATCCCCATTCTGTTCTCTGATCATTAGTTTTTTTTTTTCTTTTACTTAAAGGACCCCAGAGAGGACTGAAATTTTATCAGTCCATTGTAAACGTTTTTTTAAAAGACTCAATTTTCAGCCTCCATGGTATTTCTTGGACTGTTTTATAATTTTATCATATTTTCAAATAACTTGGAGCTCATTTTATTACTTTTTAGAGTTTTCTCCAATGTCTAGTTTTAATTAGGCTTTCTTACAAGCCATATTTGAGCCCTGCGGGTATAAATTAATATATCAAATTACGTTCCTTAAATGTAATGGCAGTTTGTGCCTGGGAGTGTCTGTCATACTGATGGCTTGATATAAAAGATTTTAATTTTATCTAGCCAAGTTCAATCACAAAGAGCTGAGAACTTTATAAGCAAAAGAAAATATAGCAAGTTTTCAATGTGACCATGTATTTTTAAGAGAAAAATGTTTAGTTATTATCACTGACCAAACTCCACAAGAGTCAAATGGTGAAAGAAGCCAGTATGAAAAAAGGGGTTTTAACTGATAATGATCAGAACATTCTGTATATTAGCATTTCATTGCATTCAGTCCATTCCAGATTATGGGTACAAACCAGTTCTAATTTACCCAAGGATAACCAGTCATTCTACCAAGATTCCTAAGGACATGAGGGAAATTTTAAATGTAATTATTACAATCAACTATTTTACACATAAATGTTATTTTATACTTTTCTCTTTCATGTATTATAATACTTTGTTGCACAATATTGATAAGAGGCCTGAGAATCTAGCAAAAGTACTATATTAATATCAAATAATAGTTAAGGGTACAGTATATTAATGACTTTATCATCTCTAAAATATTAGATACATTTTGATATTGGCAAAAGTAGGTTTTGTGAGTACACAGCAGTTTATTCTTGTATTATTACTTACTAAGTAATGTATTATTTCTTCTTACTATAGATATTAATCTACTTTTGCCCACCCCTGTGTGTTCCTACTAGAATTATTATATAACTCACTGATATGCACAACTTTTTCACCTGACTCTCCAGGTCATGAGATTTTTACATATGATTTAAAAAAAAAGATGCAACTTTTTTTATAATTTAGAGATTATCTAGAAAAAATTCTTAAAAATGAGGAACTGAGACCAAGAAAGTTTGTTACTTGTCCGAAACCATCCAGTTACTTAACCTATTTCTAAAAATTGTCCTTCTAACTATAATGTCTATATAACCTCTCTGAGCACTTTGACTCAAAAGACAGATAAACCTGAATTCTAATCCTAAATTTTTCATTTAGATGTAAGACTCTGGAAAGAATCCTTAAACTTTTGAGCTAGAATGTTATTGACTGTAAAATGATCATTATAATAATCAGTTGTCTCTACAAGGAAATATTGGGAAGATTTAATGAGATAATTTATGAGAAGTTAGCAGCCTTGTGATTACTAGTACTCAGTAGGTATTGAATAAGTGGTGTTCCCATTCTCTTCCACTCTAATGTTCAGGGGTTTACTCTAAGTTGTAAATTCCTCTATGTCTTCACCTACATTTATAATGGAAGACCAACTTTAAAAGTCATTCAATTGAAAGAATTCCAATACTTGGTTAAAAGGTTTTAATTATCTATATGAAGTACATACACCTAAGTAAATATGTAGCCATAATCTGTCACCTTGATTTTCTTTCAATTCAGCTTGCAACAGACCAGTAATTAATTTTTAAACATATATGGAACTTTCACATAATAATCTTGGCATGTTATTAAGGAGGTTATATTATATGATATGTTTACATATAATACCTAACAGGCATTTATTGGACTCTTCAGTAGATGTGTGTACATTGGAAAGTAAGATAACTAGAAGACGAAATTTATACATACTAGAAAAGCGTGGGCAGTGTGGAGAGAGACGGGTGGGGAAGCAGCTGAAGCACGTGACTGTGAAGCTCAATGCCGAGAAGTGTGGTGTCAAACCCTTGTCAACATGCTGTGAGGTTTGGTCAACAAATCTTCTTTTTCTTCAGGATGGTCAAGTTTGAGCCTTTTTAAAGAGAAATTAAAATGAATCTGGGGAGAATAAAATTACAAAGAGAAAACTGCTTGAGCAAAATCAGAGACTGGAGTGAATAAAATCTGCAAAGAAAGGAGCAAGATAGGAATAACAAGCTGGATCTACAGAAATCTTATTATAATAAGAGCAGTAAATCTGCATATGTATTTTGGACAGTGGCGAGAGGAACTTGAGTACTGGGGTAAAATAGTTAGATTCAGTGTACGGAATAACAATGAACAAAATGCAGGTTGTTATGCATAGAGATGACCTACTTAAATATGTTTTTTTTTTTTCAAGAAGATAACCTTGTAGCCAAACAGAATAGAATAAGAGATAGAGATAAATTAATGGCTGGGGAGGTGAGGCTGTTATAGAAAACAAAGAATGAGACGACCAGCATGCGGAAGAGCGCAAACCTTCAAGACAGTGTTTAGGATAAAAATCTAAATTCCCTAGTATAGTCTAGAGTCTCTTCATCAACCTCTCCAAGTATCTCTAAATCTCAGTGAGCTTTCCTCCCTGTGTGCTTGTACATGCTGCCCACACTTTTTCACCATTGCACACTTGTATAAATCCTTCTGGACTACTTCAAAACTCCATTTAAATCTCATTTCAACTGGAAAGGCCTCTCTGGTTATCCTATGCAGTATCCTGGGATGGGTCTCACTCTTCTCCTATATCATCTCACAGCATGCTGTGTGCACCACTAAAACAGAAACAGTAATTATAGCTAGGCACTGTTAAGACCTTTATATGTATTAAGATACATTTCATTTCATAATATCAGTATGTGGATTATACTTGTATTAGCACTGTTTTACAGATAAAAACTGAAGCCTCAACATCTAAGTAGCTTGCCCAACACTGTACAGCTCTAAAATATATAAACCCAAGCAGATCGACTGGAGAATCTAAGTTCCTCACCACCTCTGCTACCCTTGTCCCACCACAATAATACAATTTGACACCACCTGCCTCTCCCTCTAGACAGTGAAACCTTTAAATCTGGAGATAGTATTTTCTTTTTTTCTCCCCTGTTCCCAATCCCAGAAATATGTGAACCACATCACAGACAATATATTTTTGGTGAATGACATAATGAAATGAGTCAGATTATAATTAACCCATTGAATAAAGAATTTAAAGGCCATGTCCGGTGGGCTCAGTGGTAGAGCGTTGGCCTGGCATGTGGATGGCCTGGGTTTGAGTCCTCATCAGGGCACTCAGGAGAAATGATCATCTGCTTTTCTACCCTTCCCCTCCGTCTTTCTCTCTTCTCTCTTCCTCTCTTGCCACCATGCCTTGATTGGCTTGAAAGAGTTCACCTTAGGTGCTGAGAATGACTCCATGGCCTCTGCCTTAGGCACTGAGAAGAGCTTGGTTGCTGAGCAATGGAGCAATGCCACAGATGGGCAGAATATCACCCCCTAGTGGGTTTGCGGGGGGTGGGGGAGGATATTCCAGTCAGGGTGCATGCAGAAGTCTGTCTCTCTGCCTCCTCTCACTAAAAAAAGAAAAGAAGTTAATTATAGTTTCTTTAAAATTCTTAGTTTCTTTCTGTTTAAATGTTAATCTCTTCATTTTAATTATTTAAAGGAAGCACTCAAAATTCAGATAAAAAGTACTCTTACACCTTGTTCACAGAGCACCTATTTCCATCCTGCGACTTTCTACTTGTCTTCCTTGCCCCCTTCCTAACCAAGGCTCATCTTTCCCTGCCTGTGCTTTAATGACCACCCAGTGTTTTAGTTGTGCTGTCCACTGTCTCACTCCCTACTGTGGCAAAACATGTGTCCCTACTTCAATCTTTTCTTATCACCAAATTCAAATATAAATTGAGCCACGTGTCCCCTGATAAGAAGAGTAACGTTGTATATAAAGGTTGGGTTATTTTTATTTTGAACATGACTAATGCAAGCTTTGAAAGTAGAGTTTCGTCTACTCTTTTTGAAAACTCTACATTTTTCAGTATTCTAGTAATATTGTATTAAGATAAAGGTCAAGGTATAGAAGGTTCTCTCACCTTTCTTTTATGTGTACACAGGCAAAAAGACACTGGACCTACTTTCAATAAAATGAGGAGTATAAATAATAAATTACAATAGCATTTTCTACAAAAAAGGCTGATTGCAAATGTAGTCTCTGTCAGTTTTGGTTCTGTACTTAACTATCTCATTCTGAGTTTCCCAAAGGGAAAGATAATTTCTTATTTTGCTTCATATTTTTATAACTCTTACTCAGCTAGAATTAGATTTCTGGGTATTTTTTATACTTTAAACTTGTACTGATTGAGTTTTAGGTCAGACACTGAAGGTTATACCACATGCAGCTGGAAGAGATAGTTCAGCTGTTACATAGCCTGTCTCACTTGAAAGAGATTTTCTCAAGTCAACCCTCTGGACCCTAATTCAGAATTTGGATTTGCCCAAGATCTTTCTTTTACTACAGGCATTGGCCTTTGTCATTTGCCCATTGCAGGCCAAAGACAGTAGATCAGGTTTCTTATTTTTATTTTCAAAAAGTTCGGTGTGATTGCTTACTCATTCCACCCATTTTATGTACATGTGTTGCTTTTTTACAAAAAGGAAACATGTTTTCATGCTGTGATAAGCTGCCTAGTGTTGGCCCTGAATTTTGCATTTAATATTTAAATCTGAGGAAAGAATCAAAGAGGACAGAAAATTAATCACTTCGAGTATTTTGCCAGATCCTCGTGCCCATTAAAACTGCTGATGCCAGTTGAGGCTTAGAAGGAAGCGACTTGCTCTTCGGTGGGCCCCTTCCCAGGAAGACAGATTTTCCAGTGTTCTGATCTTTTCATTAATCTGTGCCCCACCATTAGTGTCTACTATTGCAACTTTTAATCTGTAAGAGTGTTTGAGCAAAAAGGGATCCTTAATTTAGGTTTGAGAAATTTGTTTGTTGGCTTTTTAAATTTTAATATGGCGAAGGAATGGACAGCAATGTGCTCTGAGAGCTAAGGACAAAATATATGAAAGAACAGAAGAAAATGGAGGCTATAAAGAAATCTCAGTTGAGGAGTCTAATAGCTAATGCCTTGCACCTCACCCACCAACCCACCATTGCACCAGCTTCTATAAAAGGCACAGAAACTATGATGTTTGCTTTAGGGAAAAGGGTAGAGAGTGCATCTTTCCAGAGGTGTGAAAGTTGTGTTTATTTTCATAACAAAGAAATAGGCTGATCTTGATTTCTGTGGGTGAGGTTTTTGAATATTTTTTTCCAAGAAGGGTTTTACAAGTTCTGGACAAATGAAATTTGTAAGATTCCATATAAGAAAGTCCTAGAAATCATCATAATTTTACATAATAATAATTAGTTAGGATCTTTGTTGAGAGATTGAGAAGGCTAATTCTATAGTTGCTGACTCTGAAAAATAGTTTGTTTTGCAGAACATGTGGTTTTTGTATTGAAATGGCTTTTGAGTAAATTCAGTAGTGGCTTCTCCTTTCAAGTTTCTACAAAATAACACAGATTAGGTAATTTAATTACTGATGCTGCTGCTCACCTGAGGCTCAGCCCCAGCAAGCAGAACCAAGTCTCAGGGTGAAGATTCCAAACAGAAAACTCACTTCTTTGTTAACAACTAGGGAACTTCTATTTAATATGCATGATCTCTGACCAGTACCAGAGATTAGATGTCAATTTTGTTAAAATTTAGATTTAGAAAGTTTCTTTCACCCTTTCTCATTATTTTTATATTGTGCTCACTTGACATTTTTTTAATTGAATTTTATTGGGTGACACTGATTAACATAATCACTTGGCATTTTTTAATTCTAGAAAAGTACATTAAATCTAAGAAATAGATCAGATTTTTACAATAATTTTTTTTTTTCAAAAACTCCAGTGATAATTGAGAATGACTTTCTTCATTTGACACTTTTTCAAATTAGGAAGTAAGTGTACACGACTTCCAAGATGACCCTGGAAGGAGTGACATAGTCTATTTCTAGTCAGAAAAGGTCTCTTGCTTTAAATTTTAGGAGAACTGATGGTCAGCCAGCCCCTTGGTTAGTTGTACGTAAGAACACTTTTTCATTCTCACCCACTGATATATATTGCTGTCCTTCGTATTGCAAGATGCTGCTGCTAATGACGGTAACTGCGTGATAAGAATGACTACAAAGATTTGTGACTGGGCTCCGGGCCCTGTGCACATGGGGCAATCGGTGTTTGATTTGCAGCCACAGCTGAGATTTGTGGGGCTTGTCACTGTTAGTGACTCTCTCAGACTTGAGGTCAACCATCAGCCACTTACAGACACTGCTGCCCATCCCTTATTGAGTCTCCAATGCCGTAAGCAGAAGACACTGAAAAGCGAGTCCCCCTTCCACACTTTAACTCCAGTTGTGCAAGGTATTGGATATTTTAGAAATTTGCCTATTTTCAATGGTGGCTTTAGTCTCCAAAATAGATAATTGGTCAATGGTATGATAGGGGAAGCATGATATTTTCTATTTCTTTTATGTAATTTCATAAGTTAGATCACATATGCTATGCAAATTTTATAGATAAATCTATATAGTCCAAATTGAGATTGCTGTATACATGCATTGAAGTTAGTGTGTGTATGTTTGTCTTTGTTAAATTGGAGGGCGCTGGAATATTCTTACATCATGAAAACCGTACTGTAACATTAGGTGAGTCCTTCGTCCCTACTTCTCCTTACTCACCCTGACCATATTTTTGTTTTATTTGCTTTCCTGCAGCTTGATTTATACATCAGGCAGTGTTTTATAGAGGACAGCACAGGAAAAACTGACTGGTTTATTTTTTAGTTGTATTTTGCCAAGATTTCCAGGAAGAGATTGAAACAAGTAACTGCGATTTGAGGTGACCAGTGATTTTGCTTATCCAGGTGATCTTTCCCAACTACTAGCCATTGCTAATTGGACACTGGCTTAGAGTCTGTACTTTGCCCTTTTATCATCACTGTTAATTAACCTCAGCAGTTTCAATCTAACACACTTCCGCTGTTGAGTCCCTTGCTGCTAGCCTTCCATATAACACATCACAATAAAGCCATCTCTACAAAACCTTAATGACTCCTTGAAAAGAGTGAATGAAGTACCAAAGTGACAGAAAAATCATTTGTTTTCTGAAAAACTTTTCAGATGATATTATTTTATGGCTGGATAATGTTTTCTAAAGTGTATAAAAGTTCACTGACCACACTTTTAATTTTTTTCCTATTATTTTATGTGACCATGAAGAAAAAATAAGTAATTTTAATCTTTCTAGACATAGAATGAATACAATAATGTCATTATATATGTCTTATGAAGAATAAGTAGTATTGAAAATTAGAAAATTATAGTATATATTGATCTACAACTCAATTCTAACTGCTTAAAAGTTTTTTTTTAATTAAATATTATTTGGATGGGATTTTGAAATCATTTTGTTTTATTACTGACCTTTGACTACCACTGTTACTTCCTGGCATAGGATTGGATTTCTAGTATCTGAGTATATAGAAATTCTATTTATAACAGGCAAGTATTATGCTATGTTTCTCATAGTCTAGGTCCTTCATATTTTTAAGAGCTGACTATAGAATTTTAGATCTGGAAAAGGACTTTGAAATTATTTTGCCTAACTCCCTTATTTTA
This sequence comes from Saccopteryx bilineata, assembly GCF_036850765.1. NCBI lineage: Eukaryota > Metazoa > Chordata > Mammalia > Chiroptera > Emballonuridae > Saccopteryx > Saccopteryx bilineata. The sequence continues at coordinate 21,999,999 of NC_089494.1, read as the reverse complement.
CAGATGATAAAGTAAGGCCAACAGAAACTTAGTGCAAACATCACAATGACATAACTCATTATTGGCAAAGGTAATGCTAATACATTGCTTTTCTGTGGTCTTTTTTTTTTTTTACATTTTACTACCTTTAGATATAAAAGAAAAATGCCACTTATTTGCATCTTCCTTTCTATTAAATATATTGGATGCAATGGTTTATTTCAGACAATTGTCTATAGAAATGTGATATCAGGACCTATCACCATGACAACCCAGAGTTACAAGTACAAGATATTGGCATATCTCAAATAGGTCTGACACAGTCTCCTTTTGCAAACTGCACTCTAAGTTTGCAAAGGCTCTGATAAAAAAGGGGTCCTTTGTCTAAAAATTAAACATTTTGTAATTAAACAAACAATATAGGTCAAAATAAAACAAAAATACATTAGATTAAACACTACTTACTTATTTTCAGAGACTATACTAGAAAGTAACAAAGAAACGGAACTATTTATATATTGTAAGGAACTAACACTCCATACATTTGATGATGTTAAGAACTGAGGACTCTGTTGTTGATCTTTTCCATTCTGCAGTCCCTCACCTCTGATTTCACGGCAAGAATGGAGTGTGAGAAATGGATGCGGAATGCAATAATCTCTGGTTGCATGGCATTAGAACACAGGTGTATCCTTAATTAGGGTATTATTAGTGTCAGCTAACGCAGGAATATTGCAAAAATTCACATGCCTGATCTCTCCCTTTTTAATTCAATTAAAATTATTTACATGTATATATACATATATATATATTTTAAACCCGACCATCATGATGTCCTAAAGAAATCTCTCTCTCTTTTAATTTAGAAATTAAATTCAATGGTGTGACATTGGTCTATAAGAACACACAGGTTTCCAGTGAACATCTCCATAGCATTTGAACTGTAGATTGTGTTGTGTGCCCATCACCCAGTCAAGTCATTTTCTGTTGCTGTTTATTTGTCCCTCTGTTCCCTCCCCCTTACTCCTCCTACCTCTGGTAACTGCTTTACTTTTTTCTATGTCCACGAGGCTCAGTTTTATATCCCACCTATGTGTGAAATCATATAGTTCCTAGCTTTTTCTGATTTACTTTTCATATATATATATATACTTTTTTAAAATTTTATTTAGAAAATTTTAATTTAATGAGATGACATTAATCAATAAGAGTACGTAGGTTTCAGGTCAACATTTCTATAGCATTTGAGCTGTTGATTATGTTGTATACCCACCACCCAAAGTCAAATCATTTTCTGTAACTATATATTTGTCTCTCTTCACTTCCTTTCCCCACCTTCTCCCCACAACCCCCTCTTCCTGGTATTCACTTCACTTTTATCTATGTCCATGAGTCTCGTTATATCCTACCTATGCGTTAAATCATATAGTTCTTAGCTTCTTCTGATTTACTTATTTCACTCAGTATAATATTCTCAAGGTCCATCTATGTTGTCCTGGCAATGTATCATCATTTCTTATGGCTGAGTAGTATTCCACTGTATATATGTACCACATCTTTCTCCAGTCCCCTATGGAGGAACACTATGGTTGTTTCCATGTCTTGGCCACTGTGAATAATGCTGTGATGAACATGGGGGTGCATGGTTTTTTGCATACTAATGTTTTTGAGTTTTTCAGATATATAACCAATGAAGAGATTGCTGGGTCATATGATAGCTCTATTATTAATTTTTCTTTTCTAAAATTTCCCAGATTATTCTAATTATTAGCTGGGTTTGGGAATTGCTGCCATTATGGAACTTTTCCCAGACTGTCTTCTAGGGAACACTAGCGCCCTGTAAGATTCTTAGTAAGGATTTTGATATTTATTTTTTTGTCATGATCAAATAAGTTTGAAAAATGATGATTTCTTTAACATCTATTAGAAACGTGTAGAGCACATTAGTATACTGACAATGCTTGATCCTTTTTAAAATGTTGTTTGAGAGTCTGTTTAACAGCTAATAGCTCAACAGTGATTGAAAACTAGATTTTTGAGTGGGCTCTACCACTTACCAGCCAAGTGATCAAGGCACACATACTTTATCTCAGTGTGTCTTAGTGTATACATCTCTAAAACAGAGAGAATAGCAAGAACTTGGCACAAAGAAGAGATTCATAAAAGCTGTGATGTTTTTACTGTTATTACTACTAAATTGAATTTAATCCAGTATTTTACTAATTTATGATAAAACACCTTTTTCTAAGTACTTTTATTTACATGCTAAAGTTAATAAAGTTAATAATAGTTCAATAAATACAACTTAATAAATATCTTTCTAATAATTCAAGATAATCATTTATTTCTTTGACTCTTCCGGGAAGTCAATAATAAAAAAATCTTTATGTCTCAGCTTATCTTCTATTGTCTGGTTCTTTTTAAAGTTCCCAAAATTGCATTTAATACAATTATTTATGTTAGTTTATTAAGTTCTGTTACATAAAGCAATGTAATTGAAAAATTACTTATTTAGAATTATAATGACAATGATGCCAGTCACATATAATCAAAAGTCTAAGACAGAGGTCAGTACTTTATAATCCATTAGTCAAATCCAGCTCACCATCTGTTTCGGTAAATAGTTTTATTGGAAAATAGTGATGCTCATTCATTTATGTCTATGGTGTCTTTTAGGCTAGAATGCAGTTTTCAGTAGTTACTCCAGAGACTATCTGACCCACCTGGGTCAAAAATAATACTATCTGGCCTTCTATAGAAATAGATTGCCAACTTGTGATCTACAATCAAATTCTTCTTCTTCCCTTTCCACTTCCCTCAAATTGTTCTGTCATCAAATCTTTTCTAACTTGCATTCTTAAAGGTTACAAATTCTTTGGGTACTGATAAATATAGGACCACCCACAAGTGTGGATTCCTTTTCAGACATGTAAATTTTAAAAGGCATCTAGAATTGCTCATTTTAAGTGTGTTATATACATACTTAGCAGTAGACATGTTAGCTTGTCTCCAAGAAGTACAACTTTGCTCTTGGATATATAATAACTTGCATGTATATATAATAATATATATACTATAAATATATATAATTATCTGTATAACTTTCTAAATATTTAAATTATATGTAATAATCTAATAACCTTTTATTTACTGAGGATCCTCAGATGAAATAGATAAGAAAATTTCATTACTTTGATATTTCATGTGCTCTCTTTTGATGGTGTGACAAGTCAAGTAGGTATATTTAATGTAATATAGTAGACCTCTATTATATCAGTAAGTGAAACTATATATACTGTCTGCTTACTTAGATATTAGTCCATTATTACATCTTTTCAAATCATAATCTATACTCCAATTTTATTGTGTCTCATTTTACTAAATATCTCTTACATTTGGAGAAGTTGTAGGTCTTGTGGGAGTGTGCTAACATAACTAAGACATAAATGTGACCCTCCAGGTGCTCCTAGTCTCTCAAAAAGAGTATACAGATACCACAAATAACAGGTATCCTGTAATGACTGCTCTAGGAACTATGAAGAAAGGAGTGATTCTGTCTGGAGGAAGGTATCTTGAGTGGGAATTTCAGGGCATTGAAAGCATTTTAGACAAAATAGGATATTTTGCAAAAGTAAATGCACAGCGTGTATAGAGAAAAGTGGTTAAACCCTCGTGGCCAGAACATAGAGTAGCAAAGGCAACAAAGTGACGGTAAGCTTGAGGAGGAAGCGCCGGCCAGCTCACGATGTGAACGCCACACTAAGGAGCTTGGGCAGAAGCCAGGGCTGAGTAGCGAGTCCCTGAAAGGGTTGGATCAGGGAAGTGACAACCAGATCAGAACAAGTCATTGTTGAGAGTTGTATGAAATATTTTGCAGCAGTGTTCCCTCATTGAATTCTTTAGTTCTAAGGCATTTTTATTCTCATTTTATAAAGAATGAAGGGCTTTTTACTCTAACTCTATCTAGTGCTCTCTCCATTACACCGACCAGCTTCCATAAGTTCACTGGAACGTTATGCATGACCTGGTAGAGGTGACTTATTTTCCGTTTTACCATGTCCGTGTCCTATATTCTGGAATACGTGTTCAACTGTAACTCAGATATTTCATGCTAAGTCCCGTACCTTTCTGGAGGAAATGTAGTAGATTGCTAACACGAGGAAAATCCTTTCCCTGCTCCAATTTCGCAGGGCTCAATTTTTCTCATTTTAGAAACTCCCATGGCCATAAAGAAGTACGCATCCAAAAAGCACATTCCCATCCATTAGACAAACAAAACCCTCATTCTGAATGCGGTGAGAATTGGCTAGGAATATTTTTTGTAAATTTGGGTTTTGGACTTTTATTTTTTCCAATTCCTCCATCAGTGAAATACAGATTTAAAATAACAGTAAACACGAAACCTTGAGAATAATTGTTGCAGAGTTAGAAATTCCATAGTCAACTGTAAAACCTTCCAGTAGTTACCAAATGAAGTCATCTTTCTTTCTAGTGAGAGGAGAGCCAGAGCTCTCTGAAACTGCACTTATTTTTATTGTGTATCAGTTTTATTTCCCTTTCCTAAATATGACAGGGAAAAAATTAAATTGTTCAGTAGAAGTTTAATTTCCCCCCTACATTAAAAAGAAAATCCTGCTAAAGTAGCAAACCTTGGACTGCTGAGATTTAGAAAGCTTCATTAGAGAGAAAAAGGACAATTGCAGAGAATTTTTCTTTTATTAATGACACTCCAGGACATTCACACTGAAACTAGAAGGTATTTAAATCAAGACTGCAAAAACTGTGAACTCAAATTACCCTGTCAAAAAAAAAGAAAAAAAAGAAAAAGAAAAATCTGGTATGGCACCAATCTGACTGAAGATTAAAGTTTAATATTTGTTAATAAGAATCTAATTAACTATCTAAAAAATGTTGTCCAATGTCATTCTCAGTCTAACCACGATCTGAATACAAACACTGCTATAATTTAGAGATGAAACCCAGATTGTTTTCAAAATTCTAAACAATATATTCTTTATAAATTCAATACTTTATTCATAATGGAAATGATTATGCCATTGTTTCAGAAAAATAACTTATGATAAATATAAAACTTCCTTGAGAAATGCATAGCCATTGCTAACATACAAAGGGAAATAAAGAAAAGAAACACTGTTCAACTTGAAAGCTCTGATGACCATGGCAGTCATTTAGCACATTTACAAATTCACATAGTTTAAAAGTTCCTTTTAGTCTCAGAAGAATCAAGTGAGGAAATTAGAACCCTGTTAGTGTTATGTTGTTATTATTACCTCCGTCTTGCAAATGAGGAAACCAGGTTCAAGTGTTTTAAATAATCTGTCCAAGGAAAAGCAACAGTGTTTGACTGAAGGACTTGAGCTCCAAATATGCTTATTTCATACACAAATCCTACATTTACAAATTTTATACATAGTTTCAAAACTGACTGTGTTTGCTGTACCTTTCATAACAGTGCACACTAAAGTTGAAAGGATTATCAAGAGATGATTCAGTTAAGACTTTTTAAAATTAAAATATATTTTCATCTATTGCCCATAAGCCATCTCAATATATTTTGTGGAATGAGATAAGCTATGGATTAAGTAAGCATCAAATAATGAAGTCTAAAATTTAGTAGAAAATTGCTTTTTGGACTTAAAGTTGAAAATTAATATATTTTAATATTAGCATGTATAAAGCACTTTATTTTATTAATTATTAATTACTCCCTGTTCATAATACGTAAGAGAACATTACCAGCAAATAGAAAATGAAGATTTCAACTTTTAGAAAATTTTAGCCCAGAGAAATACTGAAACAGTGGCAAAGAGAGATGTCTTAGCAATAGTGCCTGACCTGTGGTGGCGCAGTGGGTAAAAGCATCGACCTGGAACACTGAGGTTGCTGGTTCAAAACCCCGGGCTTCCCTGGTCAAGGCACATATGGGAGTTGATGCTTTTGTTCCTCCCTCCCTTCTCTCTCTCTCTCTCTCTCTCTGTCTCCTCTCTCTAAAATGAATAAATAAAATCTTTAAAAAATAGATAAATACTTAAAAAAAAATACAAATAGATTTGGTTGTACCAGGCCTATAACTCCTATCTCTCCTAGACATTGAAAAGCCCTGAAGTCAGTGTCATCAGGTAAAGCTAGCAGGCTGTTATGGCCCTCTCTCTTTTCTGCTATCACCTCCTTTTAATGTTTCCCATAGAATAGTGCATTTGTCTCTTACATAATTCTTTCAGGTTGTAGAATGCTAATGGTGACGTATTCTCCCCTACCCACACATGGCCTTGTTCTAATGCTATTATAGATGATTTAGCTTTTTAAGTGATATCAACAATCTGTCCTTTTCAGTGTCAACAATAAAGTTATGAAGTTATACTGTTACTCACTTTTTCCCTTCCGCATAAATGGGTGATACGTGGAGTATCCCTAGCATGGAAACATCTAGGCTCTCCTGAAAGTACTCAATTCATTGTCAAGGGCCTTTCTTGTACCAAAGTCAACCGTCAATCCAGCTTATCAGCGAAGGACTAGAAGCTGCTGCTTTTCTAAGCTATTTCACAAGTGTAGATGTGATACTTTATACAAATCTTTATCTTGAATCCTTAAGCCTTTGTCAATTCCATTGGGTTCTCCTAAGATCTTAGAGGCTAAAAAATAAATCATTTTCCCCCTCTTAAATATGAGCTGATATGTCCTTGATAAGTGTACTTGCCTACTTAAAATAAATACATCTGTGATTATAACTTAAGAAACAAGATATTCTTGCTTACATTCTTTTTTATCTATATCTTCTTTTCTGTATGCTATTCTTCATATTTCAGAAAAAGTCGCATTTTATTGTCATAAGACTCCTTGAAAAGATTCAGAAAAATATGGGTTTAGTAGAGCTTCAGTTTATCAGAATAGTCCCTATATAATTGTAGAGTTGCCTGCCTATCACTCACATGCCAAAGTCTATTTAAATACTTTTCAGGAAAAATACTTTTAGGGAGGAAACGTAAACCATGAGTTTAATGTCACTGTTGTGTTGCAAGTATAGTGAAGAATTTGCAGGAATGAGGCGACTTTTTTGTACTTTTAATTAATAATTTTATATTGGACATTTCATCAACTATTTTTGCAATATTCTTGAGCCTTACATTAGCTTGGAGTAATTGCAAAGTAAGATTCACTCCAATAACCCTGTCTTCCATTATAATAGCACATCATCAGTTGTTTTTATAAAAAATCATTTGTTTTAATACATTAAAACTTACTCTTATAAATATCTGGATTGTGAGTATTGTCTTTTAGATTGTCATTTATTGAAGGCAAGCTAGCTATGTAATTTATCTTGGTTTACCTTACATACATGACTGTGTATATAGTATACATAATCATGTATACAATATACACTTAATAAATAATTTAAATTTTTATATTTTATTTCTGAATTCTGGTTTATTACCTACTTAGTTTATCATATCTCTATAGGTAAAGCTGTGTGCACTTTTTACAATCACTTGGTTAAAATGTTTGTGTTTTTAACAAATTTGAAGTGGTTTTTGACAGACACCTAGAAATAACATTCCAGAATCTAATATCAAAATATCAACTTTTTAAAAATAGCCAGAACAATCACTGTTTACTTGTTACTCAAATGATAATCAGCATACACATTTCTGACCAGCAGAGATGGTTATAAAAAAAATTTATGCATCTGATATTTTATTTGCTTTAACAATATTAAAGAAGTTCTTAAAGAAGTTCCAGCTCTGTGTTCATAATTTTATAAGACTTACAACCTCAGTATTTCAAATATACTCCAATCGATAGGGCAGATCACTGAAGAGGTCAACACAGTCCCATTAGCCATAGGACACTGAGGAGCATTTTAATCAGTAATGTGATGGGTCTTTCGCTCAGATGATGGTGAATTTCTGCTAAAGCCCATTGGATCCATTGGTTATTAGGTGACACCAGCCACATGCAAATTACTGGCTACTAGAGTGGCAGTGAATGCTAAATATCCTTGTACTCTATAATTTAATGTATATTTTAATGAAGTGAACAGTGAGATTCCTGACAGGCATCAGCAACTTTGAAATACTGTCTTCCAAATTTCTCATACAGTTTGAAAGTAATGAGATTTGTTTCATAAAGTGATGAAATTTATGCCATAAATTACCTCCAAAAGAAGAATGCTTCTTAAAGCAGAATCTTTTCCTTGGTAGAGATCAGATTTTACATAGTTGTTTAATTGAAAGTTTTTGCTAAAGCAATCAGTTATCTTCTTTTCGGTAACTTTTGCCAATTATCAAAGAATTAAAGCATGTGGTATCCAAAACCTCATATCCCATGATCAGAAAGAAAGTCATTGCTACCTTCAGCATGCTAAAACTTAGCTATATCTTGTTTATTTATGTATTCCTTCCATCAGCCTTCAACAATATTCACAGAACGCTTTTTAGAAATCAAGTTTTGTTTCTCAGAATATGCAGAATGTGTTAGGTAAGACTTTGCATGCTAACCTGTCCTTTAGGAAAATAGACATGATTAAAATCAGGGCTTTTTTTCTAAAAAATATTTTATAGTATGCTAAAGTAATCCTGTTTAATAAAGAAACCACTAAACTTGACACACATTACAAAATGAGCTAGCTTTCTTCAGACTCTCTAGCAACTCCTCTGCATGTATTCTAGTCCTAAATTAAGTTACATAGTATTTTCTAGTGCAATAAAAGTCTACAATCATCGACTAGATAGTCTAGTCAATGGAGTGCTTGAAGATTGTCTTACCTTGTGATCCACACAATAGATATTATGAAAGTCAAATTGCCTTTAGAGAGTGGGTTTATGTTCACTGCCATAATATTAAAACTCAAATAGTTATTTCCTGACTTATAGTCAGAAAAACCTTTCTCCCTAAAGTGCCCTGAACACAGATGAAGCTGCCCAGAAGTACGGTTTTAACCAATAAGAAAACATAAATATGCATAAGTGATTATGCATCTGTTAACAACAATTTATTGAGTATTTATCATGTGTTAGTACCTCTTCTTAGTGCTGAGAATATAGCAATGAACAATATACTATATAAGAAGTTAATAATCTATAAGGAAGACAGATAAAAATAAAGAAAAACAAATGTCTAAGATAATTTCATGAACTGATGAAAGCTCTGAATGGACCACGTGATGAAAGGTGATGATAGAGGAGAGTTGGGACAGACCTCCCTGGAGAGAGAGGGCGTTTGAGTTGACATTTAAATGATGAGACTGCAGGAAAATAAAGTGAGTTTGTTGCTTTTTTTCTCGCTGAGTGATTTTTAATGGTCATTTTAACAATTTGTAATTATTCTTTATCTTGAGTCTTCTAATAATTTCAATGTGTTCCTGGCATAATTCATTCTATTAATTCAAAATACTTCCCCACCAAACCAAGTTCATAAAATTTTATTATAACCACCTCTGAAATCAGATTATACTTTGAATAAGAGATATAACCTAAATATTCTTTTTAAAATAGTCTTATGCTTCCAATTTTATACTTTTTGAATTTTTTCAGAAAGCCATCACATGATGATGATGATGGTTAGAATATGCCTTACATATTTCTATTCATGTAAATTATTGTGGTGCCTCACAGTAACACTATGAAGTTTGTAATACTGTTATTCCCATTTTATAGATTAAGAAAGGTTATGTAATTTCCCCAAGATTCCCAGCTACTAAGTAAGCATTTAATATTAAAGCTCTCCCTAGCCAGTGGCTCAATGGATAGAGTGTTGGTCTGACATATGAATGTCCTGGGTTTGACCCCTGGTCAAAATGCACAGGAGAAGTGAACATTTACTTCTTCTCCACTTTCTCTCCCCCATTCTCTATCTCTTCCCCTCCTACAGCTAGTGGCTCAATTGGTTTGAGCATGGCCCTGGGTACTGAGGATAGCTCTAATGTAGTGCATCAGCCTCAGGCACTTAAAATAGCTTAGTACTTGAGCATCAGCCTTAGATGGCGTTGCCAAGTGGATCCTGTTTAGGACAAAAATGGGAGTCTCACTATCTCCCCTCCTCTCTCTCATACACACACAAAAAGACTAGAACTCAAGTACCATAATTATAGAGTTACAGAGAACTTGCTTTTAACCATGATACCACAACTAACCAAACAAAGCCAACTAAGTGAAATATTTTTCCTAATTTAGAGTTCCTCACCTTATATGAATAATGTTATTTTAAACTTCAACAAATTAAAATAGTAAGCAATGCTACTATGACCCTTGTCACTTTTAGGTTTGAATTCATATAATAAATCTTATGGATTGTTATCATTTTCTCCTGGGCACTCTACAAACAATGTCAGCAATGTTTACCACAAAAATAATGATACCATGATGTACTATGGATCAAACATGCAGGCTTTCCTCAGTGTGGATACAAAATACAAATTAAATGTGTATTTTTAATAAACATTTGGAAAATTCTATGTAACCAGTCTAGAAAAACATGTTCTAATAACTCTGTGGTAGTTTCCAAATTTTTTATAAAGAACATTTTTGACAATTTTCAAGAGTTAGTCATTTATTCCAGTAATTAAGTTACTGGTTCTCATTCTACTTTTTCCATTTTAAAACATAATGGAGCATACAACTGTTTCCAGGATTCTGGTACCTCTCCTCCAGTTTACTAAGAATCCTCAAAAATCACATTGGAATTTTAGCTTCAGGGTCTTTAGAAGTCAACCACTTTGAAAATATGTAATATGTATTGCCATGTTTCCATTCTAATACCAAGGGAAAATTTTGGATTCCAGTCACCTAAATCAATATTTAAGAAAGAACCTCTTTTTACTCTATTAATTATATATTATAAAAACAAACTTTGAAAATTGGGGGCAGCTGGGACAACATTTGGATTTGTCATGCATATATATTCAGTGATAACAGGAGCTACAATAAAAGCAAGGTTTCTGCTTAAACGGAGCCCCATATTAGATATTCAAGACACTAAGCTGAAGGTGTAGTGATTCATAACAGACTTATACTCAAATCATCAAATATATACATACAGTAACAAATTAACTTGACCACTAAATCTAATTTTAATTAAGGTTTCTGTAAAGGTTTATACAATGAATGTTACTTATTTTCCAGAGCTTTCGTGAAAGTAAAATATTCTTTGACATTTTTTAGAGAAAGATTTGCCTCATATAAAATTTCAGAATGGTGTCATTTAATCATCTTACCAAATCTCTAGCTGACTAAAGCCATGTACTAGACATAATTACACATGTGCCTCTGCATAAAGCTAGTAAGGATAACTTTTCCCAAGTTCTTATTTTTGCATACTCTAAGGATAGATTTATTGTTTAATCTGTAGTTTTACAGGGACATTTTAGATTTCATCTATAGTTTTTATATTGAAGAGCCTGATAAAATGAAATCTGTAACCAGCTCAGTGCTTAAGATGTAAAGATTTAGTCAAAGCACTAACCTTTTAGGGTATTACGCTGTTTTGTGGGGAGGGTGTCTCAAATGTGAACTTGATATCAAAGTAGAATACTGCCATCTGCTAGGAAACTTCTCAGTGGATAAGCAATGTGTTTTCAGAAGTGCAGGGGAAATCAGGCCATTGAAGGAAGTCAAGTTGGGCAAGAAAACAATGGTGTTCGAACTGGTGAGCTTTTAAAAGAGGATGGCAAGGGACAGAGGGTCTACAGCGGGAAGTCAGTGGGTTCAATTTGATGGACTGTTAAGAAGTAGAAGAGGGAGGCATGTGAAGGCTTAAAATGAGAAGAAATAGACTGAAACAGAAACATGATTTGAAAAACAATTGAGTGAAAAGAAAAAAAAAATCACATCTTTCAGAGAAGAGATTGTGGGCCAGGAAGGAACATATAAATATGGCATATGAATAAAGCCAGATTCAGGGAAAATTAGAAAGATGTTAATGGCTAGGGTGACATTTTTATTTTCCTAATTAATGTTTTTTATTATTCAAAATTCTTCGAAAACCCAGGCATTAAAAAAAAATAAAAAACAAGCCTACTTTTATTAGGAAGCCTTGTACCCTTGCTGTTACTCAAAGTATTTCTCAGGCTTCCAGGACACACACATTTAGCATCCACTGACTTCAGGCAGATGCCCCAGGACCAGTAGTACTTTTCTCAGACACACACAATTGTGACTATGAGGCTCCAAGGCTGGAAGATGTCAAACTTCAAGAATGTGAGCCTCATGGCAGCCTAACTTCAGCCTACTATAATTTTCTCCTAATTCACAGCTGCAGAAGGTCAAAAAGCTCTGTGGCTCCATAATAACCTCGTAATTCACTTACTACCCCACTTAGTGAAATCGTCTTCTTAGCAGGAAATATCTATCGTCTAAAAATCAATTATTTAGTTGCTAATGGTTATTCTTGAGGATTTGATCTGCATGAAGAAGTGTACAAATCACTGAAAAATAAACTACTCAGATGAGAGTGCAGAGAATATCAATTCTTGCTATCACATAGCTGTACGGTATTGCGATTAGACTACCTAGATCCAAATCCTGCCTCTGCCTCCTACTGCCTCTAGTGCCTGGGAAAGCCACTGAACCTGTCAGCCTGTACCCTCATCTGTGAGATGGAGAAATAACAAATCTTCTCTCACAGAGTAACTACAAGAAATAAGTAAGTTGATAGAGGTAAATTGCTTGACCTTGTACCCAGAATTTAATAACGCTCAAAAACATTTGAATTAGAATGGTATTCTTTACCAGTCTGTGTTGGGAATCATATAGTCTACCAAATCTTTCTCAAAGACCATAGTTACTTTGAGGTCAACATTTGCATGGGAACCTTTAGAGGGTCTTTGGGATTTTTAACAACAGAATCAGCTCACTAAAGTTGCACAGATCAGCACCTCCTTCAGCAAGAACCAGCAAGAATAAATGGTCACAGCTGTGGGAGGGCAGGGTGTGGAAGCAATGATAATAGCAGCTCCTTTTTTTTCTCATATTAGCAAGAAATGCAGGCCAAGTTCTTGCTGTACTTTTAGAAGGCTATGTAAAACCACTACTTTGCAATTAACCAAGGAAAGGGGATGCCTTCTGACAATTTTGCTTAGGGATGTAAGATATCACAATGGACCAGAATAGCAGCAAGAATTTCCATGTCTCCCACTGCTTCCTCGTTAAACATTTTCTCCATCAAATAATATGCTGTGGTAGCAAGGTTTTCCTTCATGTACTTAGACAATCTAATACATTCTTCTGAAATACATAACACAACTCACCATACATATGGTAAAGAGCTTAACTCTACCCTTCAGCAAACTTATTAACCTTGATTAGAAATGGCAATACTTTTCTCACAGATTCTATGGCCACTTCTCTTATCCCTACTAAATTTGAAAGTAAAATAATTAATTGAAAACTGGATTACCATTCTTCAAGCAGAAAGCAAATATAAAATCAATAGAAATATATATAGTTGAAAGATTTCCCACCCCTCCAGACTGCCTGAGTTCGGGATCACTGATATTACCCAAATTTTCAGGTTCAAGAAGGAACAAGAGCTGACAGTGGTTATGGACAGTAGTCACTGAGGCAAAGGCAAAAAAGGGCTTCAACTAATACAATCTGGAAGGGAGGGGCTGTGGCCTAAGGTTGGAGGCAGAATTATATGGAAACAAAAGACTTGATTGGAGAAGTATAGACCTGTGTAACTTCCAAGACCTTCAAGTTGTCCTTCTAGAATTCTAAACCCTTGAAATATGAAAAAAGAAGGCTAGAACTTGTAAAGACTGTGAAAGTCATAGAGTGGCCACAGCTTGAGATTATTTGTGGTGTAGGCAGTTTCTGAAAGGAAATAGAATCTTCAACTCCCTCTTGGTCGGTAAGTACTTTGAATCCAAAAAATTGCTTTCTGATTTTTTTTTCTCTTTTCTTTTTCAATTACAATTTACATTCGATTTATTTTTCCCCCTAAGTTAATAACTTTTTAGTTCTATATTTAAAGTCTTTGACTCTCAAAGAGTGGCTTTTTAAGTCAGTGGATTTTAGGTCATTCATGAAAGCAAGCAGGCAAGATTCAAGGTATTCACTAAATCTTTCAAGAGGTAGTACCTGGATGTTTGGATCCCAAATGCAATCTCCTGTAACATTCTCATTGAAAAAAAAAAATACCATTTAGATCCTGAGTTAGCTTGAAAAAAGGAGTTCGTAACAAAGAATAAGAATGGCCATTTACCATTTTCTTCTTTCTCAGTAATTTTCTTAGGAAGGAAAATGACAAATGGCAAAAAGACTTATTTCACATGTTCCATTCTCATTCCTCTTTACCAGAGGAAGGCAGAACAATCAGCACATCTGGAAACCAAAGCAGGAGGTGACATGTTAGTTGCCCAAAAATTTATTTGGAAAGTAGGAACATAGACAGGGAAACTCATACATGAGCACCCCGTTGCTCAAGGCAACTTGAGCTACATATGGCAACCTACCATGACGTGGACATCCAGGTTGCCTTCTACTGGGGAAGAATGATCATACTCGTGGGAAATGGAGTTAATATAGTAAAACCGATATAAACACTAATGTTTTGTCTTCTGACAGCATTTGAATGTGCAAGCATTAAGTTATAGGAGAAAAGGGGCTAATTTTAGATTTGTTCCTAGCCCTCTCCATGTGAATGGTGTCGCTGTGAGCCCAGCAATGAAGTTCACTGTGTTGTAGCAGACTGCGCAGTTCCTGAGTGTGTCAACCCAGTCTATGAACCAGAACAATGTTGTCCTGTCTGCAAAAATGGTAAGACCATACTGCATTAGCTTTCAAAGAGGGGTTAGTGCAAAATACAGATACTTCACCAATGCACACCATTCCATGCAAGAGCCCTTCAAGACCTGCCTGTGGTGTTTCAAAATGGGTGTGGCCAATTTTTATATTCTTATTCCATTCTAAAGTGAAAATAAACTGGCAAGGGTGAATCAGAAAGCTTTCCATCTGGGGAACTAAAGCTCTTATAAGCTGACTTTGTTGTGATGCCTACTATTGATTGTTGATTTATAAGGAGGATATTGGAAAGTGTACGTACCACCTTTTCATAGTGACTGAATTTCTGTCTTCCGGCAGCTGTGAAGCAGTTGACCTCATTTCGTAGTGCATAACCCAGAAGAGAGAGGATAAATGCCAAGTATTTTGCTTTTGGCATAGATAAGACTTTAGGTTTAAAGTTATCAAAGAAATACAAATTTCGATTATTAATGCACTTAAGTTGAAGTAAGAAAAGACTAGAAAGCTTAGGACTTTTATTCTAGGTTTTCATTAAAATGGAATCTTGCTTTCATAGCAATTGCAATAGAAGGGAATTTGTTTTAGAAGATGATGGCTTTCTTTTGGCCCCCATGAAATGAAGAGGTAGAAAGGATTCCAGTATGCTAATCACCCCAAGTCAAGGTGATGCTACAGAGAAGACAATGCAGTGCAACTGAACCACAATAGCACGTCAACAAGCCAACATCATACTCTTTCTACTGGTCATATTTTACCAGAAAGTAAGCTTTGCTAGGTAACACTCCATGAACGTCCCCTCTTTGCATTAATAACTCCTTGAAAAAGTGGTTCTAGCTTTTAATAAAGCTGAGGTCACTGATGCCAAATCCCTACACCCTTTCTTAAGTTAACAGTGCTCATCTTCCTCTACATATTACACTTCTTTTGTACGGAATTTTGCGTGATGTGAGTTCACATACTAATCTTTAACTTGGCAGAATTGTCATTAGTAAAGAGAGCTATCAGGTTATTTAGTTAAAGAAAACTCAAAAGCAGCTCTGCTTGTTTTTATAGTATTTTTATATTTTGGTATCCTCTCAAAGGACTTGTCACGAATCCTATGACATTTTTCCAGACACAGTCTTTACTCTTTCTGATTGTATAAAATGCATTGAGTTCAATATATAACTGCTCACCTGGCTTCTGTTGTTCTTCTTATCCCTCCTACCCAACTGACCTGTGTCGCAGTGACCATCTCTCTGGCTTAGACTGTGGAAATAGATATAGTCCTGAAGTTCTAATCTATCAAAGATAGGCAAAGATGTAAAATGTAAGACTTTATATATTTTTTAAAAGATTTTCAAGAAATTGGAAAAGATACAGGGAGAACCAAAAGATGATTTAATGGTTGGAAAATAGGACCTATGAGGACAGACTAAAGGAGTTAGCATAATTTGTCCTGGAGAAGAGAAAGCTCACGGGAAACCTAACTGTCATGAAGTATATGAATGGTTAGTCTAAAGTGGAAGGGGACCTGTTATTTTTCATTTTCTCCAAGGACAGAAGGAAGAAAAAATCAGCTACCTAATCAATCTTTAAAAATAGGATTGACACATCTTTGACGGAACACTGTTTTGTTTTGTTTTTTCTAGAAGCAACTGTCTAAATGGGTTCCTGAGGATCCTCTCTTCCTTAAGTGGCCCTGGTTGGCTTTGCTTTCACACTTAGGGAAACAAAATTATGAATACAGTTAAAAACTCTTGTCTGAACATACAGTACTCACAGAATTAAAGCACATGAGACCATACATTTAAAATACGAGTTTTGCATATGCACCTGCACATCATCCTAGCTACCTCACATCAAAGCCTATAATATATCCAGAGTTAATTTCTATGTCAAATGTTAAATCAGCCACTACAAGCTAGTCACATTTAATTTGATGTCACCCAAGATGATCTTATTTCTCTGTATCATGTGCCAGGGTAGGGATTTGTCTTCAAATGAAGACTTTGTTGTATAAAAACATATAATGAATGGACTTTAATTGTTCAGTTAATTTGTTAATGAATTAGTAATCCAGTAATATTCCTGAAGAACATATGTAGATAGAACAAGATATATTAGTAAAGTTTTTCCAATTTTTGATCATGAAGCAGTATAAAGCAACCACTTCTGTTCCCTTTTGCCATTTTCAAGCAATCTTTTACTTTTTTAAATAAGAGAAATGAACTTAACTTAGAATCAGTAGAAACACTACCTTATCACACTATAAATTATATTATCTTTTTTATTATTCAATTCTAGAATTAGTCATTTATGTCCCAAGGTAAAGAATAATCATTGTCAAAAGAAGAGCATATTAAGGGCCACTAGAGAATCCTTATGACCAACAGTGTTACAAATATTTTTATTGCGACAACAGGCTGAACCCAGGTCTTGCTTGCTCTCATTGGAAACCTAGCCCAGAAAACAGAAACAGATGACCCATGTATTTAAAAAGTAGGGGGAAATAGATGTTTATTATCACAACATGTAACTGGAACAACTTCTTAAATTTTCAACACGATAAACCTATCTCATTCTATATGACAAGACCAATTTGCCCATTATAATATAAACTATGTTTAAAGTGTGCTATTTTCTTACATTAAAAAAAAGATAAAAATCTACTCTGTAGATTCAAGGTAGAGGCATTATTCTTGTTTTGTAAACAGTCCTACAACATTTCTAACATTTTAAAATCTTCATAAATATTGAAAATTTTCAGTTTGCATAAATGCTGATTATCTTGGCTGCCAAAAAGTTTCCTTTTGCATGCTAAATTTTTTCTGCCTTCTTGAATTATAATTTACCAAAAGCAAGAGGCATTAAAGATAGGAAGTAAAAGTTTAAAGCAATAGGATCTACCATATCTAACGTTAAAACAATATTCAGCTAAAATTAAAATCTTTCTTCTCAGTTTATTTAAAGGCAAACAAAGCAAAGAAGTACAATGACATGTAGTTTTCCAGAAAACAGCAGTTGCCAATGAGAATATAATTATCTTTAGATACAAATATTTTTTTAAAATATTATAAAGAGCAAGATAATATGCTCCCTAGATAAACAGTGATATTAATTTTTTATAATATCATTTTTAAGAATAAATTTAAAAACACATACTTCTAATAAATTTTTAAGGATGTTAAAAAAAAGAAACAATACTTTAATTTTCTGGTCTCAATGATGACCTCAAGCAAGATTTTCAGTGGTTATCAATGAATGTAGCCAAGCCACAAAATATATACTCCATCCAATTAAAGTTAGTTTATCTCCAAATAAGAACATCTCAATTTAGTCTGAATAAAGTAAAAACATTAAGGAAAGATGAGAGTGGCTGGGCACACACAAATCAGGGGTTTGTTTTCATTTGGGGAAAATGGGGGGATTGACACAGGAATTTATTGTTTCTAAAAATATTATTAAGCATCTTATTCTCCCCCACCAGACATCTGCAAGAGCAAGTAATCCAAATGCTTCCCAAATATGACTTTTCCTGATGGTTTATCTTTCCCCAAGATGGTATATCTTTGGCCTATATTTCAGCCCCAATTAATGAATACTTTTAATGGGGTTTTGGTTTATTTGTTTTTTAATATGGAAACAAAAAAAAATTAGCACAACATCTGCTTAAAAACATTCTACATTGGAGTATCTTTAAAATATTTCAAATATTCAGTAACTGATCCTACGTTTGAGTATTGAAATATATGATTATTAGGGCATCCAATTGACTGACTGCATCTTTCTCATCTCATCAGCCAGTATGTTTTCAGTGGGATGTATAGTCAATCATTATTCATGGTTCTGAAGGAAAAGACACTTCATGAAGAATCGGAATAGACAGGAAACACCTGCAAAATCCTCCATACACACTAAGTGAGGCATTTTTATATCCTTTCTAACTAAACTGAAGTTGTCATAAGCCCTGTTCAAATATTTAATTCCATTTGCCTATCTCTCCTCTGGTCTAGTCAGGAAACAAGTAAAGCAGGAAACAGACAAGCCAAAGGGCAAATGGAAAGAAGACAGTGAAGGGCTGGGCCATGCACAAATAAGAGGGGGCCTTAGAGGCATCCGACGCCTTCTAGAGGTTCTTGGGAAAAAAGATTTGATGCACTTAATTGTTAATATTCCTAATGTACGAAGAGCTCCTTGATTAAGAGAAGAACCATTCCATAGGGAGGAAGGAAGTGAGCAAAGGGTATAAAAGGAAAGGCACAGAAGAAAATCAAATGTCTAAGAAATATATGACAATGTGCCTAACCTCACAAGGGAAGAAGATAGAAATTAGAGGTATCAGTGCTGTACTGATAATAATTTGAGACTGATTGGACCTCAAATTGGCAAAAGTATTAAGGGCTGAGGATGTTGGAACAACTTTTAAGAAGGTTATTTCTATCACAATGTTCATGTTACTTAAAGTCAGCTATTTTATCACTTATACTTTGTCCCATATTCATGTCCCACATTTTCCCTGCATTTTTAGAGTGAAAAGATGAGAAAAAATGTAATAGTACTTCAATGGCGTAATGAAATTGATTTCAGTCTTTAAAAATACCTTACTGACATTTTTATTGCTGTGTAAAATAAGCAAGTAGTATATTATAGACTACACATGATTTTATACGTAATATAATAATGTATCTTAACTATAATACATTTTAGGTGATATATATTTAAAACAACTTTATTATTAACTGATATTTAGTTTTAAATAAATATTAGATATTTATGCACATAGGAAAAGAGCTAAATGCATACATAACAGAACACTGACAATGACTCAATGAGCACCTGCAGGGAGCAGAAATGAGAAGGTTAAGGGAGGGAAAATGAGAGATAATTTCTTTAAAACATCAAATTCCTATAAACTGATGTTAATAAAAACAACAGGAAAGTACACAAGCAGGAAATTCACAAACAAAATGCAAATGTTTAAAAGATATGAAACTATTAAGCCTTACTAATAAATTGGATTAATTTTTACTTTTCAAAACCTTTTTCTGTTATTTTTGTAAATGGTATAGCAAAAGTTTTGGGAAAATACACAGTGTATTTTTAACAGGGACCCAGTGATCGGAAGAGTAATTACAGAGCAGAAGAGAGGAAGTAGAAGCAAAGAATTTTAACTTTTTATTTCATGGGCCTCTTTATTGGATGACTCTTTAAGAAACTTTTATTTTATATCAATCCTTTAAAGAAAAGATAGCTATAATATTACCTAAACTTATCCCGAGGAGAGACAGAGCACAAGTTTCCTTTTTGTTTTTTTCTGGAGTATATTATGATACAAAGCAAAAAAAAAAAATGCACTAAGAAAGAGAAAGTAGAGGACAACCTCATTTATGATTAATAGTGAAGAACTACTATACTAAAATACTTAGCCCCCAATCTAAAGCCCTGGGTTGTGGATTGTACAGCAGAAATGGAGTTCATAAATTGTGTAATATATTACCTATATTACATCGCCACTGGGTCTAGTGCAGCATTCTTCAATCAATCACATGAACATTTCTACAAAATATATGATAACTATACTACAGAGACTGAATAAACATAGTCTCACATCATCTCAGGTTAGATTTTCATTGCAACTGAGTTTTGGCATCCAAGTTATGAAAAAATATTAAGGTTTCAGAGATTGTGATAAAGGGATTGTATATTTGTGTTAGCAAACAGAATTTAGTAGTGAATTAATATAATTATTTATCCTGACCAAGTGGAGTTTACAAAAATAGTTCAAAATTAGGAACTATCTTAATATAATTTATTTTATTACTAAATTGAAGAGAGAAAGCATATTATGTCTATATATATATATATACATAAAAACAGACCTAGGCCCTGGCTGGTTGGCTCAATGGTAGAGCATCGGCCTGGCGTGTGGAAGTCCCTGGTTCGATTCCCGGCCAGGGCACACAGGAGAGGCGCCCATCTGCTTCTCCACCCCTCCCCCTCTCCTTCCTCTCTGTCTCTCTCTTCCCCTCCTGCAGCCAAGGCTCCATTGGAGCAAAAGATGACCCGGGTGCTGGCGATGGCTCCATGGTCTCTGCCCCAGGTGCTAGAGTGGCTCTGGTCGCAACAGAGCGACGCCCCGGATGGGCAGAGCATTGCCCCCTGGTGGGCGTGCCAGGTGGATCCATCCAGGTCGGGCGCATGCGGGAGTCTGTCTGACTGCCTCCCCATTTCCAGCTTCAAAAAAATACAAAAAAAAAAACCAAAACCAGACATAAATCAGCAAAAACTCTTTATTAAACGGATAATTTTTACAGGATAAAATATATCTACCTCAAGGCAAAAAGAGAGAATATGTTTAAGGTAAACACTGAATACATTCTTGATCAAGTTAGTAATAAGACAATGATAACCACTATTTAAAATTTCAGAGAGATAGTAGATATGAACTAGCTAATGTAATTAGAAAACAATAATCAGAGGAGAAAAATTGTAAAGAAGATAAAATTTATATTGGCATATGATATGACTATATACTTGGAAAACTTGAAAACTTTAGAAAAATAGAATAAAACTATTATAAAAAGAATTTGGTAAGGTAGAATACAAAATTAATGTACAGATCTTTGTATATACATATATATAATAAAATTGTTGCATTGATACATGGTACAGAGATATCAATAGAATATAATAGAAAGTTCACAGAAAGACCTAATAACATAAAAATATGATATATAACAGATAAAATATTTTAAATCAGTGGCAGAAAAATAACTTGCAGAAGACAAACAAGATAGTTGTCTGAAAATAATGTAAAATTCCTACCTTATCTTAAGGTAGGAATAAATTAATTCATAAAATAAAATCAATTCAACACAGATTTAAATTTAAACTGTTTTCCAAAAGAGTACAAGGAAAAAACATGAAAATTTGATTTTATAATCTTGAGAAGGCTAAATTTTAAAAACAGAAAAAAATGTCCACATAACAAAACAAAACATCATTCTTTTGGGTAAAAAAAAAAATCAATCTTATATCCCAAAGGATTAATCTCATCTATAAAGAGCTATTAGAGCTCTTTCTGAAAACAGCCGTAGGTGACCTCTGAAAATGGTTCGCTATTCACTTAACCCAGAAAACCCCACAAAATCATGCAAATCAAGAGGTTCCGACCTTGAGTTCACTTTAAGAACACATGTGAAACTGCCCAAGCCATCAAGGGTATGCATATTCAAAAAGTCACCAAGTACCTGAAGGATGTCACTTTAGAGAAGTAATGTGTGTCCTTCCATTGTTGCAATGGTGGAGTTGGTAGGTGTGCTCAGGCCAAACACTGGGGTGGAAAGAGGGTCACTGACCCAAAAAGATTGCTGAATTACTGCTGCATAGGCTTAATAATGCAGAGAGTAATGCTGAGTTTATATGTATATAGATTTTCTGGTCATTGAGCATATCCATGTGGACAAAGCTCCCAAGATGCGAAGGAGATTAACCCTTACATGAGCTCTTCTTGCCACATTGAGATGATGCTTACTGAAAAAGAGCAGATTGTTCCCAAGCCAGATGAGGAAGTTGCACAGAAGAAGAAGATATATCAAAAGAAATGGAAGGAACAAAAATGTATGGCCCAGGAGTAAATTCAACATAAAATAAATAGTAATAAAACTAAAGCTGAGGGTAACTGCAGTGTTGCCTGGATGGGATAAGTTTGCAGGTTCTATCCGTGCAACTGGGTGAAGCCAGAGGACTCAGTGTCATCTATCTAAAAAACAATTTAAAAAAATGTAAAAGCAGAAAAAAAATTTAAGTAAGAAAAAGAGCTATTAGAAATTAATAAGGAAATTGATCAACAACTTTATTTTTTAAATGGATAAAAAAACTTCAAAAGTCATTACACAAGAAATGAAACATAAAAATTCCTCAAACCACTTACAAAAATAATAATAAAAATTTGATACCATTTTTTATACACATATTGGCAAAATATAATGAAATTTAATAGAATCTTTCATATTGCTGGGACATGTATATACCAGTACAACCCCCATAGGAGGAAATGTGACAAGATGTCAAAATGAAAATGCATATATCTTTTACCTCAGCAATAACACTTCTACTTGCACATGTGGCAAATGACAAATGAACAATGTGACTCATTTTCTATGTTAAATTTTCAGTTTTCTGATTAATAAAATATATTCAGAAAATTTCTAGAAATAACTATAAATTTATTTTTTTTCATTTTTATTGAATTTATTGAGGTGACACTGGTTAACAGAATTCTACAGGTTTCAGATGCACAATTCTACAACACATCATCTGTACACTGTATTGTGCGTTTACCCCCAAAGTCAAATCTCTGACCTTCACCATTTACCCCCTAACACCCTCTATCTCCACCCACTCCCCTTCCTCCAGCAATGACCTTACTCCTCTGCATGTCCCTGAGCTTCCTATTTTTTTTTGCTCAATCTCTCCACTCCCCCTTAAATGTGCTATTAGTTGATAGTCAAAAAGAACTAATTTCTTTCTTTAAAACTCAATGAAACATTTTATTGCATTGTAATTTAATTAGCTTCCATTTACCTTTATTTTATTTCCTCACCTCTTAATACATTTATAAACTTTACTTTCACATTGCTCAAAATTGTGTGATAAAAATCTACTTAGCGTCAACAGATAGTGGCTACTTATTAAAAGTATATAAATTATGAATGTTGGGTAGATATATGTTTTGAATGCTTACATATTATAAAACCTTATTAATGTCTATTTTAAAAATAGTAAAAGAGAAGACATACAAGATTTCTAAATGTGAGAACTCAAATTTCTTAGGTCGCTATTTGTCTAGTGATAAATTACATGGAAATCTTATTAAATATTCAAAAGTGATGTAATTTTTTTCTTAAGTTGAAAAAAGTTGGAAAATTTATGTACATGAAAAAGAGTGTACTTGGTAAGATTGGAAGTTCAATCTACCAGATATGTTAAAATAATAACATAAAGATATAATAAGTTAGTGTGATAGTAGAACAAAAATAATTAGATCTATAGAAAAGAAAATCAAAAGGTACCAACATTTATGTTACAATTTAATATACAATTAAGATGCCATTCAAGAATCTGATGAAAGAAAATATGACTCTAAAAGTACACTATAAAGGTTAATCATTTGTAAAGTAAATTTACATTCTTGCCTCAGCCATTATATAAAACATAAATTTCAGTTGGACTCAAGATCTAAATCTAAAAAAATGAAATTATAAATAGTGCAACTTATTCTCAGAATAGGGATGATCTTCCTAAACATAAAAGTAAATAAAGAATTTATAAAAGGAAAAATTAAAATGCAAATTAGGTAACATAATTTTTTCTATATATTTCTTTATTAATTAAAAGAAGACTGTCTAATTTGGAAAGTTAAAATACAACAGGCAATTCTACCCCATAGTAGGGTAGAATATAAATTGATGTATCCTCTCTGAAGGGCAATTATAGTGTGCAGACCTTTAATCCAGCAATGTCACTTCTAAAAATCGATCAAAAAGAAATAATCAGTTACATATAAAGATGTGTATTCAGAGATATTTATTACATAGTTGTTTATAGCAGTAAAAATCTAGAAAACCTAATACCTAAATATTCAACAATAAGGTATTTCAAAAAAAACTGTAGAATATCTACATCAAGGGTCCCCAAACTACGGCCCATGGGCCACGTGCGGCCCCAAGGCCTTTTATCTGGCCCCCGCCGCACTTCTGGAAGGGTCACCTCTTTCACTGGTGGTCAGTGAGAGGAGCATAGTTCCCATTGAAATACTGGTCAGTTTGTTGATTTAAATTTACTTGTTCTTTATTTTAAATATTGTATTTGTTCCCGTTTTGGTTTTTTTTACTTTAAAATAAGATATGTGCAGTGTGCATAGGGATTTGTTCATAGTTTTTTTTTATAGCCTGGCCCTCCAACGGTCTGAGGGAGAGTGAACTGGCCCCCTGTGTAAAAAGTTTGGGGACCGCTGATCTACATGGACTGTTAAGATAATATTACAAGTAATATTATAAAAATAAATTAAAAACATCTTCCAAAAAAGAAATGCATGTTCAGAGTATATTATTAAAATAAGCTAGTAGGCAACATAATCTAGTTTTGTTTTTTGTTAAAAAGAATACATGTCATATGTATATAAAAAAAACTGGAAGAAAATACTTTAAAATATTAGTAGTATTTAACTCTGAACAGTAGGCTAATAGATCATTTTTAGTTTCTTCCCTTTACTAGCCTATATTTTTCTAAATTTTCTACAACAGATATGTATTTTTTTATGATTTAAAATTATGATTTAAAGAGAAAAAATTCTTTTAATGGATTATGTAAATTTTTCTCACTATATTTATAAGTTAATAAATAATCAATGATGTGTTACTTATTGGGAATTGCACAATAATCTCTTGTTACATTATTAATTAATTAACCAACTAATAATTCTACCACTTGACTTTCAACTCCTTAACATGAGATTTTTTTATAAATGTTATAGAAAAACCTCATTGCCCATTTTATGCATCTATTAGGACAATTGCTAAAATATTTGCTTAAGTATAGCCATTTATATTTTCATGGAGCTATTTTGCAAAATGAGTCCTTTAAGTTTGAATTATTGGATGCAAGTGTCTCACCTTAATTTGATAGTTTTCTCACTTCATCTAAGGAAGACAATTAGTAACAAACGAAGCACAGACATTGAAAACAAACATCCTGAAGATGAAAAATTTTCTGGCAACTGCACATATCCATTTGCTGCAGAGCCCCTAAAATAATTCATGATGAAAGCACATCCTATGCAAGGCAGTTTCAAAGTTGCATTTCATTGACTCCATAACTGAAGGTCAGAATTATCATATTCTTATAAAGTAGATATCACCACAAAGTAATTATAAATAGCTATTTTAATGAGCCACAAACAATTTCCTATTGCTTTCATAAAGCTACCTCCAAAATATGAAAGAAAATATTGATATTTATGTTGTCTTAAACCAATGAGATTTCTCCTAATTCATCAACAAATTAGATTTCAAAAACATCGTTGTACAATGTTGACACAAAGAAAGTCCATGCCATATGTATTCCCTGCTAATCATATCTCTTTTTGAATTATCAGGACTACCCGATCCTTTACAAAATGAAGGAAGGCCAACATATGCAAAAATGTAAACTTTTTCCTTGTTTCCTCTGCTACATACAGGAGAAACTTAGGTCTGTATTCTCCTTACAGAAACATATGGATTGGCAAGTCCAGTCCTTCCACAAAGCACACATTTATTCCCATGGGAACAAACACATTAGGGAGCTGCACTCACTCCTTCAAGTGCTATATCGTACTTTAATGTTCAGTGTATGTTCAGGGCCCCTGAGAGACCAGAGGAAGAATAACAGGTACACTTGTACTGACTATCTTTTTCCTAAGCATCATATAAACTCAGGGTAATCGGGCTCAAAACTACTAGCTTGGCAAAGTACCAAATTTGTCTCCCAGAACTGAGCATGCATTTCTAATTCTTAACCTCACTTTCTCTCTTACTCTTGAGTCTCTCTTCAATTATGTTTTTATAGCTGACGTCTACAATTGTATACAGTAATCTCTAATAAGACACCACCTCTGTGGACCAGGGATGGCAGTAAAAGGGCAATTGGTAGCATGACCGGGTTCTTTGGGAGCTGGATTGTGTTCTCGGAGTAATTCAGTAAGATGTCTGACTAGGAAGCCAAGGCATTCAGTCTTGCCAAGATTCATGAACTCCAAGAAATTACCTCATCTCTCTAAAGCAGGGGTCGGGAACCTTTTGGGCTGAGAAAACCATGAACGCCACATATTTTAAAATGTAATTCCCTGAGAGCCATATAACGACTTGTGTACATTATGTATTATCCAATAAAAATTTGGTGTTGTCCTGGAGGACAGCTGTGATTGGCTCCAGCCACCCGCAACCATGAACATGAGTGGTAGGAAATGAATGGATTGTAATACATGAGAATGTTTTATATTTTTAACATTATTTTTTTTATTAAAGATTTATCTGTAAGCCAGATGCAGCCATCAAAAGAGCCACATCTGGCTTGCCAGCCATAGGTTCCCCACCCTTGCTCTAAAGGAAGCTTAAGCCAGGGGGAGCCATAAAACTGATTGATCTCAGAAGTGTGAAGCCACCAGTCTATGGTGACCCCCAAATTCTTCCTCATATGTTCAGATGTCCACATAGCTCTCAGAGGCAGTCGAGTACTCATGGGTCACTGCTGACAATAAAGTCACAGACTAAGTCCCAGAGTCTCGCAGCATCCAAACCTCCTTTCTGATGTAGACACATTAGGAGTTGTTCTCAGTCCACCTCATGCCAACATTGCCATGTAGAAGCACAGGCTTTCCAGAGATGGAGGTCTAGAGGAAGCTGTGTCCCACCACTGCACCACCTCTCACCTCCTCTAATTAACATAAACCTTGTGCAGTCCGACAAAAGCCAAACAATGTTGCAATGTGAGTACTGTTTCTTGACCTTCTTTGAAGTTGAATGTCTTCAAAATCATCTGAGCAAGATGACCCTGGTGGGGGGTGGGGGGGCTACAGGAAGGTATCTTCCTCCAAAGTTTCAGAGGTCTGGAGCAAGAGTCTCTAACATACTCATCTCTGAGGCACAGATGGCAAGATTCCCTTTCTTACAGATAAGAAGGAACCTCTTGGTCCTCTCCTTCCTATGTCATAGGTAAAGAAAGAACCCAGAACTCTGGGCATTCCTGAAAAGATCCTAACACCTCCCCAGCCAACAGTCACAGTCTCACCCTCACTGTTGGACCTGAGACCCTTAGGACTAAATTTTTCCTGCTTATCTCAGACCCCACCAGAAGCCTAGGACCTCAGCCTCAGGACTCTGATCCTCTTATGGTTGAGTGAGCTATGAGGTAACACCCAAAACTACCTGTTTCCTACTTTTTCGTTATCTTTCATGTCACCTGAGGGACAGATTTTAAATATTTAGTTGCTTGTCTCCCTTCTACACACAAGTATAAACTCCATTGAGGCAAAGATTTTATCTGTTTTGTTCACTATTGTATCCCCACAACCTACAGTACATTATAGGTGTAAATATATGGGTTTTGAATAAATAAATGAACAAACACCCATATTGTTCTTATGGAGGAGCTCAAATTAAATAAGAAATTTATTTCTATGAGTTATTTTTAATTCTCTCTTTGAAAAGCCTAGTCTCCTATTTCATAGAGAAGAGCTGTCTGCCATATGGCGAGTCTAGGATGCATTGTGTGCTGGGAAGGGGGTTCCTTATAAGAAGATTTCTTTCCTAATTTCAGTTTACTGCTATGTTGGTGGAAGGTGTATTGAGGTGATTT
The DNA here is from genome assembly GCF_036850765.1 of Saccopteryx bilineata. NCBI lineage: Eukaryota > Metazoa > Chordata > Mammalia > Chiroptera > Emballonuridae > Saccopteryx > Saccopteryx bilineata. Next base: position 21,971,884 of record NC_089494.1, on the reverse strand, counting down.
AGAAGAGACAGGCTGATTCCAAGGGATAACCAAGTCCAGTCTGATACTTTACTGTTTGAAATCTTGCCATAGACATTTGAAGCTTCAGTTTCCTAAGAATTGCCTTAACTACTTAAGGTAACGTGGTCACGTTAGTGCAAACTTAATGTAATACTTCAGCCAAATTATTCTTAATGATATACTTCATCTAAAACTAGGGATTGGACTTTTAAGATTATAAGGAAGCCATGAATATTGACTGAATATGTGATTTGTCAGGATTTGGAGAAATCCACTGAACTTAATATGAAAGACATGAAAAAATTCAGAAAATGTGACTTGGTAATGGGGCAGAAGGAGAAAAACTATTCACAGGGCATACTATTTCATTCTGGAAATCAAATTATGCAACCGGAAAGGATATCCAAAATATGGCATAAGACAGGGGCAAAGGCAACTTGCTAACTGCTATCTTTTCTGGCATGAGCTGAGGGGGGAAGCCTCCAGGGGTGAGGAAGGAAGTCCTTACAGTAACACCTCTGATATTTAATGGAGCTCTGAGCTGCTTGAGATCAATCTATCAGAAACGTTAAACCTCTTTTGAAACATATTTATAGTTGACTATCCCTCGACTGAGAACAGGGAACTGGGAAGTTCCTGCATGCACACTTATTTTGCTTACATGAACTTTATTCGTACAAGGGGATGGCACAGAGCAGTCATAAACGCTGTGCTTGTCGGGGTGGATAACAAGCCAGCCCTGAGTCCTCTCTTCCTTTCATGCTCACTTTTATGTGTTCTGCAGAAAGGTCCATAAAGCAACACACCTGCCTGCTGGAAGGCTAAGCTTAGGTAGTTTCCAGCGTTGTTAAATAACAAAATAGTCGACAGTGCTGTATCCAAATCTTTTTTCTGCCTTCGGATTTCACAGAGGGGCCACACAGGCAGCACTGGGGACTGATGCCATGTGATTAAGGTGTGGGGTTCTCCATGTCTGCATCCCTTGTCTTGCCTGCTTCGATGTGATCATTTCTTTGAGAATGGAGCTAGATGCTAAGTGAAGTGAGTCAGGCAGAGAAAGACAGATGCCATATGGTTTCACTTATATGTGAAATCTAAAAACAAAACAAACCAACAAAACAAAATCAGACTCAAAAATGCAGAGACCAAAGGGATGGTTACCAGAAGGGAGCAGGTGAGAGGTGGGTAAAATGAGGAAAGGGAATAGAGTCAACAATATTGTGATGTTTATGTGGTGTCAGATGATCACTAGAATTAGCAGGGTGATTACATCATAAGGTATAAAAATGTCGACTAGACTCGCAATATTGTACACATGAAACTAATTAATATAAGATTGTATACCAACTATACTTAAATAAAAATAAATAATAAAAAAAGAATGAAGATAGATAACAAAGAAAAGCAAGGTAGGCAGAAAACTGCAGGACAGAGGACAGCATGGGAGCCTTTCAAGCCAGAAGTCCTGTAAGTTTAATGGTTAAAAAAAACAAAAAAGACTCAGTTGGATTCTGTTTTAACTCCCAGCAAAGGCAGTAGTCCAGTCCCTGAGCTGAGTGAAGTAATCACCTCCCTACAAAGCATCATCTGAAGTATACTAAAAACCTTTACAACTCATTTAAAGCAGTGTCCATTCTAGCCTGCCAACATACATGTCCGCATATACACACATATATAAAGATTTTCATGTTCACAATTTCTTTTGCTCCTAAAATGTTCATAATTAATGCCACTAAAAATTTGAGGACAATAGCTAGAATATCAGGTAGTATAAGACCCAATTAAGTTACATATTTGGGGGGTTGCTTATCAGATGACAAAGTCATCAAATAGAGGCCCAGTTAGTTTAAATTTGGGAAAAGAAAACCCAAGCTAAAGAGAGACAGTAAGTAGGAAGACCCTGGGCCAGAGAAAGAGAGGACACCTGGAATAGGAGACAGTAGGATGAGTCAAGGCTCAATGAATGCTGGGAGACTGAAATGGGATGAAGGGGATGTCTGCTGATAGCACATGCTATAAGAAATAGTTTCCTTTTTCTTATATTTTCCAAATGACTGGTCTATTAATGATTAACTACTAGCTTTTATTTATGAAATCCTTATATGTTCTAGGGGCATAGAAAATATTAAGGTATCTAATCTTTACAAAATTCCTATAAAGAGGAAACAATAATAATTACTCATTTTCAGGGGGAAGAAACAGAGATTAATGTTAATAAATTACCCTCAGATACATGGCTGGGATTTGAACTCTTCTCTACCAAACTTCAATGCCAAGTGTTTAACCAGAAGTTCTCAAAGTAGCCCCTTGCCAGCAACATCCCCATTATCAGGGAATTAGTAGTTAGGCATGCAGATTTTGGAATCTACCTCAAATCTACAAAAATTAGAAATTCTGGGAGTGGGACCCAGCATTCTGTATCTTGGCAAACCTTTCCACTTCTGATGCTTAAAGTTTGAGAACCATTTATGCCTTCTCAGGTGTCTATTAGGGAGTCTGCTCTCTTTCAAATGAAGGACAGGTGTGTGTGTGTTGGGTTGTGGGAGCATATTACAAGCTAAAATAATCACCAGTCATCTATTGTATATATATCTGAGATAATGTTATACCAGGATAAGAAGTTAAAGAAGGCTGGAAAGGAAGGGGTGAACCACAAAATTCTAGCAGACCACTTGGGTTGGAGAGAACATAAGAGCAGTAAATTCCAACAGGGCAGAGGCAAGCCAAGAAACAACAGTGCAGGTGGAAACTACCAGGGAGATGATATGCAGGGTAGGCTGTCAGATGGTCAGGCCTAAAGATATTTCTTAATAACAAAACCATAATCTTTGAGAACTAAATTCAACTGATTTCTAAAGACAGCAAAAGTCACTTAAGAAGGCATAATAATAAAAGTAAAGTCAAAGTGAACAGAACATAATCATTGCTAACTCATTTATCAAGTTCCTCTTTACTGCTCTACTGTGAAGAAGTGATTGTTTCAAGAGAATTATTCTTTCTGGACTTAAGTTATGATAACTTTTAGCATTCTATTAAGTTATAATTATATTTAAGAATATTCTAATCTTTTAAAATGCTATAATGATATCAAGATCCCACCATTTTGCCACAAGTGATCCGATGTCATTATCTCTTATGGCTGAACAGCATACCATGGTGTATATGCGCCACATCTTCTCATCTTCTTTATCCAGTCCTCTATTTTTTTTCTACAGTGATTAAAGCCTTAAAGCAGGCATCCCCAAACTATGGCCCGTGGCCGCATGCGTCCTCCCTGAGGCCATTTATCTGGCCCCCGCTGCACTTCCGGAAGGGGCACCTCTTTCATTGGTGGTCAGTGAGAAGAGCACTGTATGTGGCAGCCCTCCAATGGTCTGAAGGACAGTGAACTGGCCCTCTGTGTAAAAAGTTTGGGGACCCCTGCAAAGCAAACTTTTGGCCAATACAGCAAGAATCCATAAAAGAGTAGTGTCCTTAACATGTTCACCAAGTCCAAGTTGGCCCCAACACCATGCCAAATCCCTGAAAAAAGCAACCCAACCCCAGTTCAGTCTGTTAGAAGCTGTCCCAAGGAGCAGGAGTCCAGGAAAAGTTCACATCCAAGAAAAGTCCGCATGGTACTGGAATTGTTGTCACAATTCTATACTTTGCAGCTCACGTCCAAGTCCCAATGACCACTGCTTCTAGCTGTTAATGATTCAGGTAGACTGGAAAAACCATCTGCAGCATGTGTGGATATGGAGCTTCTGTTCTCCTCTGCCTGGAGAGATGAGACCAGGTTGCTTTTCCCTGGAGCTCTGTGACTGTGGCTTGGTAAAGAGAACCTTGGGATACACTAAGCTGGGTGGCAAAGGTAGATTCATAATAGAAGTTGGCAAAAGGAGGAAAGAGAGCTCTAAATTAGGAGTAGGTCCCAGCCTGAAATATGAGTGGGGCATTGAGGTAGGAGGAATAAAGGAAACACTATATATTAAACAAAGCAGCAGAAAATAGGACTATCAACACCCACATCAGAGATCTTCGAGGGAAGAATAAAAAACCTGACTATTCAGGCAAGACATAGTTAAGTGGCCCTTGTGCAAATGAGATCAGTTTACCTGCTTCTTGGAAGAAATACCCTAGGCTCATCCACAGTGTCGTAGATGGGCTTGACATTATACGGAGTGAAATAAGTAAATCAGGAAAAAATGAGAACTGCAGGATTCCATACATTGGTGGGACATGAAAACGAGACTAAGAGACATGGACAAGAATGTGTTGGTTACGGGGGGAGGAGGAGGGAGGGAGAGGGGGAGGGGGAGGGGTACAAAGAAAACTAGATAGAAGGACAATCTCTCTTTGGGTGATGGGTATGCAACAGAATTGAATGACAAGATAACCTGGACATGTTTTCTTTGAATATATGTACCCTGATTTATTGATGTCACCCCATTAAAATAAAATTTTATTCATTAAAAAAATAAAAATAAAATAAAATGCTATAATGAGGTTTTATTGACACAAAATGAGCTCTACAATTCTAAAGTGTACAACTTGATGTTTTGACATCTATATACCTATAGAACTCTTACTATAGTCAAGAAAGTGCCCATAATGTATCACTTTCAAAATGTTTCTGTGTCCCTTTATAATTCTTTGCTCTGCTCTCCTCTGCATTCATCTATCACAAGTAACTTCTGTTCTGCTTTCTGCCATTATACATAATTTTGCATTTCTTAGATCTTTGTATAAATGAAATTATTCAGTAGGTATTCTATTTTGTCTCTATTCTTTCATTCAGTATGATTATTTTTAAATTCTTCCATGTTGTAGCGTGTATTAATGGTTTATTTTTCTTTTATTGCTGAATGGTACTCCACTGTATAGATATACCACAGTATAATTCATCCATTCACTTGCTGATGAACATTTGAGTGGCTCCCAGTTTTTGACTATTATAAATAAAGTTACTTTAAACATCCTTGCACAAGTCCTTGTATGGATATATATGCTTTATTCTCTTGTGAAAATACCTAGAAGTAGAATATTAGATCATATGGTAGGTATATGCTTGATCACATGGTAGGTAGATATATCACTAATTTTTTTTAATGACAATAATTTCAGAGTGCCTGTACTATTTCAAATTCCCATCAAAAATGTCTGAGAGTGCCAGCTTCTCTACATCCTTACCAACTTGTAGGATCATCAGTTCTTTTCATTTTAGCTGATTTAATAGAAGTATATTATTATTATTTTATTATGGTATTAAATTGCATTTTATACCATTAGTATAAATGTTGAGCATCATTTTATATGCTAATTTCCATCTGTATATCTTTTTAGAGGAATGTCTATTCAAATCATTTGCCCACTTTTTATTAGGAAGTTTGTTTTTGTATCATTAACTTTGGAGAGTTCTTTCTATATTTTAGAGATGAGTTCTTTATTAGACATATACTTTGCAAATATTTTCTATCAGTCTGTTGCATATCTTTACATCCTCTTAACAGTGTCATTTGAAGAACCAAATGTTTTAATTATGATGAATTAAATTTACTAATGTTTTATTTTATGAATTGTGCTTTGGCATTAAAACTAAAAAATCTTGGCCCAACCTAAGGTTAAAGGAATTTTCCTCGGCTTTCATCTAGAAATATTTTAGTTTTAGATTTTACATTTAGATTGATGATTCATTTTGGCTTATTTTGTGAATATGATGCAAGAACTTGATTGAAGGTTTTTTAGCACCATTGTTGAATAGATTATTCTTTCTCCACTGAATTATATTTGTACCTTTGTTAAAAAGAAGTTGTCCATATATGCCTATATATATTTTCATCTATTGATGAAATTTCCATTCTGTTCCACTAAAGTTGTTTTGGCTATTCTAGGTCCTTTTCACTTATATCTGAATTTTAGAATTTGTTTATTTATTTCTATCCAAAAAAAGCTTATTTTCATGGACATTAAATTGAATATGTACATCAATTTGAGGTGAATTGACATCTCAACAATATTGAGTTTTCCAATTCATGAACATGGTATGTTTTTCTCAGCACTATTTTGTAGTTTTTAGTGTACCAACTTTTCACACCTATGGTTAATGTTATTCCAGAGTATTTCATTTTTTAATTCTATTTTAGTTAGTATGCATATGTAAAACTCTTTGCTGTTAACATATAGAAATAAGATTGATATTTGTATATTGATCTTGCATCCTGAAACATTGATAAACTCAGTTATTACATCTACTTGCTTTTTTGTAGATTCCATTTGACTTTCTACATAAACAATCATGTTACCTATAAAGAAAGGCAGTTCTGTTTCTTATAATTATAAATTTAACAACTTACATGAAATGGTGTAATTTCATGTAAGTTGAAATTACCAGTTTGGATGTTTTTTGTATTTTGCTTTTTTTTTTTTTACCTTATTGGACTTGCTAGAATAGTTCATATAATGTTGAATAGAAGTGCCAAAACCGCAGATCTTTTTGTTGTCCAGATACGGAAGAAAAATCATTTAGTCTTTCCCAGTTAAATAGAATTTTACCTGTAGGCTTTTCATAGATGCCCATATTAGGTTCAGAAAGTTCTATTCTGTTATTACTTTGCAAAAAGATATCAGGAATGAATGTTAGGGTTTGTTAAAAACTTTCCAGTATGAATGGAGATGATTGTATAATTTTTCTTTTATAGTTTATAATATATGATTTATATTGATTGATTTTCAAATATTAAGCCAACATTACAGCATATTTGGACATTAGTGTTATCCTTTTTATATATTGCTGGGTTTCATTTGCTAAAATTGTATTTTTTTAACAATATTGAGTCTTCCAATCTAAATTTATAAGGTATATTGGTCTGCAGTTTTCTTCCTTTGCAATATCTTTGTTAGGTTTGGGTATCAAGGTATTGCTGACCAACTAGAATGAGTTAAAAAAATTTTCCTTTTTCAATTTTCTGGAAGAGTTTGTTTAGGATTAGTATTAATTTTTCCTTATACATTTGACAGAATTCACCAATAATATTTGAAGTTACCTGAGTTGCAGTTTTCTCTGCAGAAAGTTTTTTATAACAAATTTATTTAATAGCTATAGTGGTTTATGGGTTATTATATCCTGAATTGGCATTGAAAATGTGTCTTCAAGAAATTATACCATTTCATGTAAGTTGTTAAATTTATAATTATAAAACTGTTACTATTTTCTTAATATCCATTTAATACCTTCAAATTCTGTTTTTATTTCATCTTTCTCATTCCTAGTACTGGTAAATTTTACTTTCTATTTTTTTCCTCATTAGTCTAGCTAAAGGTTTATCAATTTTATTTATTCAATCAATTTTTGAGTTTATTGATTTTCTATAACATTTACCATTTTCTATTTTATTGATAGTCCTCTCATCCTTATTGTTTCCTCTCTTCTACTTATGTTGGGTTTAATTCATTTCTCTTATACTAGTTCTATAAGCAAGCATTTGTCATAATCAACTTGAGACCTTTGTCCTTTTTTAATATAGGCATTTTTATAAATACCCTAAGTTCAACTTAAACATTATTTGCCAATTTTGATATGTTGTGTTTACATATTTATTAAAGAAAAATATTTTCCAATTTTATTTTTTAATTTTATCTTTGAATCATGAGTTATTTAAAATGTCTTAATTTTAGTTTCTAAATATTATATGTTTTCTAGGTATCTAGCTACTTCTTATTAATTTCTGATTTAGTTCCACAAAAATGAAAGAACATGCTTTTATTACTCAAATTATATTTATTGAGACTTGTTTTATGCCAAAGAAGATATTCTATCTTGGTAATTTTACTATGTGTACCTATAAACAATGTGTATGTTGCTGTTTTTGAGTATGGTATCCTATAGTTGTTAATTAAGCCAAGTTGACTGTTAGTGTTGTTCAAGTGTTTCATAGTCTTATTGATATTCTGTCTACAATTATTGAGAGAAGTATTGAAACTCAGGCTCTATCTGGATTTGTTGATTTCTTCTAGCCATTCTATCACCTTTGTTTCATATACTTTGAAAAATTTATTATGTGTATCAGTATTTAGAATTCATTATGACCTCTTCATAAATTGATTCCTTTATAATTATTAAATGACATTCTTTATGCTTTTATATTCTTTTCTCAGTAATCTATTTTGTCACAACATTGGTATAGTCAATCCAACTTCCCTTTTTGTTAGTATGCTATATCTTGTTCCAACATTCTACTTTTATCTAATTGTGTTTGTATATTTGAAATCCTTTTCTTATAGCCAACATAAAGTAGGTATTACTATTTTTTAGGTGAGAGGAGAGGGGAGATAGTGAGGTTAAACTCTCACATGCACCCCAACCTAGATCCACCTAGCAACCCCATTTAGGACCAATGCTCGAGTACCGAATTATTTTTAGTGGCTGAGAGTGATGCACTCAGATCAATCAAGTTATCCTCAGTGTCGTAGGCCACTCTCAAACCAGTTGAGCCACTGGCTGTGGGAGAGGAAGAGGGAGAGAAAGGAAAGAGGGAAGGAGGAAAAGTAGATGGTCACTTCTGCTGTGTGGTCTGACTGAGAATCAAACCCAGGTGTCTATATGCTGAACTGATGCTCTATCTACTGAGCCATCATCCAGGGCCAGGTATTAATTTTTTATCCAGTCTGATCATATGTACCTTCTAATTTGGCATATTTAAAGCACTTATAGTTAATGTCACTATTCATATATGGTTAGTTTAAATCTGTCATATTATTTTTTAATTGTCCTTTTTCTCTTTATTTCTTCTTTCCCTTTTTATCTTTTCTTCCTTCTTTTATATTGAGAATTTTTATGATTCAGTTTTATCTTTTTCTGGCTATTTAAGCTGTAATTCTTTAGTTTGTTGCTTATTGTTTTCTTTGAGGTTTACGGTATACATTTTGAACTAATCACAGTTGAGAGTAATATATCATAATATTATACCATATCATATATAGCAATGGTTCCCAACCTTTTTTGGGCCATGGACTGGTTTAATGTCAGAAAATATTTTCACAGACCGGCCTTTAGGGTGGGATGGATAAATGCACAAAATAAAATTATGTGACTGGTGTAAAAACTGTTGTATTTTTAAATATAATTGTCAAACTTACGAGACAAGCATCAAGAGTGAATCTTAAACAAATGTAACAGAGGGAATCTGGTCATTTTTTAAAAATAAAACATCATTCAGACTTAAATATAAATAAAACAGAAATAATGTAAGTATTTATTCTTTCTTTACGGACCGGTACCAAATGGCCCACAGACCAGTATCGGTCCACGGCCCGGGGGTTAGGGACCACTGATATATAGTATAAAACTCTTACAATAGTGTACTTGAATTTCTACTCATCAGACCTTTGTACAATTGTTTTCACACAAAACAATACTTGGTTTTATTTTTACCTAAGTAGTAAGGAGAGATTTAAATAATAATTTTAAAATTATATATGCTTTTAAGGTGGTAAATTAGAAATGTTTTAATGTACTTAGCTGGAAAGCATAATTAAGAAATTCATAATTAAATGTCTTATTTTTATTTTTTGATAAATAATAACCACAGAAAACATCTAATGTTTTCCATTTCCTTTGTGTAGACCAATATTTCCATGTAGTATAGTTTTCAGTCTGAATAACTTTCTTCATTATTTCTTATAGTGCAAGGGTGTTGGTGAATTCTTTAAGCTTTTTTGTCTAAAAATACTTATATTACTTAAAGATATTTTTTACTGGTATAGAATTCTTGGTTGACTTTGTTTTTCTTTCACTGCTTTGAAGATATTGCTCTCCTATCTTTTTTTCTTGAATATTTTTCTGACAAAATGTCAGCTGTTACCTTATTCCTATGAATGTAATATGTTTTTCTCAACCCTGTCCCCAGGGATTTTTACAATTTTATTTTAATTAGTTTTTATGTAATATAATCATTATGTATTTTGATGTATTTTGATGTAGTTTTCTTTATGTTTCTTAAGTTTGCGTTTCATTAAGCTTCTTGAATCTGTGGGTTTATAGTTTCTATCAAATTTGGAAAATTTTTAGCCTTTATTTTTTCAAATACATTTTGCTTCTCCCCCACTTTGGGGAACCTCAATTACATATATATGCTTTAGGCTGTCAAAAATTGTCTCAAACCTCATGTACTCTTTATATTTTTTTAAAATTTTCTTTTGTTTTTCATTTTGTATAGTTTCCACTGTTATATATTTAAACTTACTCATATATCTTTGAAACTGCTAATAACCAAAAGCAATATCTCAAGGGTTTAGATTTTTGTTATTGTTGTTAGTGTTCTTTGTTTACCTTTCCCAGCTTTGTTTGCATTTTTGGAATCAAGTTATAATTCTTTTATTTTTTTTTGCTTATTATGATATTTTTGTTAACCATCATTTTTTTTTACTTCTTTACCTTCTTATTACAGGTGATATTTTCATGTTTCTTTGCATGTCTGATAATTTTTTTATTAAATACCAGACATTGTCAATTTTGCCTTATTGGGTGCTGGGCACTTGTTCTTTTTTATATTTTTGAGCTTTGCTGTAAAATTAAGTTACTTAGAAATCTTTAATGGTTCATTTTATATCAGCAAGAACAGTGCAGTACCCATTCTAAGGCAAGAAATTTTGCACACTGTAGCCAATGCCCTATTAATCATAAGCTTTTTCCAGTCTGACTGGTGGTGACTAGTATTTTCTCCAATCTTTTTTCCTAGTGGTTCTTTTTCTCACATGCATATGCTGATCAGTACTCAGCTGAATACAGGTAAAAACCATCTGCATGCCTCCTGAGTCTGTCTCGGGCAGCCCTATTTTTCACCAACACTCTGTCCTGCAAACCTTAGCTGTCATGGTTTTCCCAAAACCTTAACTCTATTTCTTCAACTCTGGAAGTCTCTTGGGTTGAAACACAAGACAAAGAGCTCCCTTATTTGTTTTCCATCTCTCAGGGATCACTGTTCTTCTGTGACTCTCATCTAGTGTCTTAGAAGCCACTGTTTCATATATTGTGTTTGTTTTTTATGATTTCTAGTGAAGATGTAAATCTGATCCGTTACTCTACTTTGAAAAAAGCGAAAAAGCATAGTTTAATTTTATAATCACTTTCTCAAAAGAGGCCCAGGCTCATTCTGTCTCTACCTGTCACAACAATGTTGAGCAATTCATAGCTAAACAAATTAGAATATTAATATTAATTTCCCCCACAATAACTGCAAGTGGTTGATAATAAATATTGAGTACCTATGTCTTAGCTATTTTGCTAAATAGTTTACATAAATGATCTCTATTCATAATAATACATGAGGTTTTACTTTTTTTATTTTACCTTTTATGTAAATGAGGGAAATTAGGTTTAGGGATATGAAACAATGTGCCAAATGCCTTGTAAATGATGCACTTGTCTTTCAAATCTAGATTTTTCTGATTCCAAAGACTTTGCACTTTCCATGGTGATGTGGTTATTATTTACTATAAAATAGAAATAGGGCACTTAATAATAGATTTTCTAATTGTACTTTCCAGCTAAGTACATTAAAACATTTCTAACTTATCACCTTAAAAGATTTAGCTGACTAGTGGAATTTTAAAAGAGGTTTTCTGTAGATCAGCAGGTAAAGAATATTTATATTTCAAGAACAAAAGTAATAAAATAAAGACTATAAAGTGGTTAATTTTTATCACTCAGTTTAATGCCAAATACTGAGAACAAGAATTTGCAGTAGAAGAGAGGGGGCCCAGAGAGGCAGAAATCCAAAGGAAAACTCGGAAGGAAATCAGTTCATTTGACAAACCACCAAACACAGCACATTATCGCTGACTTAGAACAAAACTTTGAAACTTTTTGGTGACTTCAAAATCCTTTCTCAGATGTTGAAAATATAGCTTTTTAAAAACTTAATCTTCATTAAAGGTATTAAATATTTTTACTTCAAAAATATTACCAAAATCAGATATTCTTTGTATTGAAAGGCAGACAATCAGACCTTGGTTTAAGTATTTTCAATATATATGTTTTTAACAGCAGATTATCAAAGTTTAACACATGTGCATGGAAAATTTACAGAGACATAAGAAATCCATGACAATTCCCAAGGACAGTGAGGCAACATTGGGTATATAAGACATTTAGGACAAAGGAAGTAAGGGGGGGGGGTATTAGATTTCAGAAGTGAGAGTGGGCAAGTTACATGTATGATATTTGAGGAGAAAGGAACACACCTGGCAGGAAAATCCCCTTGGGTGACTCAGAGACTCTGGGACAAAAAAGAGGAATTCAGCCATCAGGCACCTGTCTGAAACCTTCTTGTATACTTAATTCAAATTAGGCTAAGGTAGCATCTTAAGGTCTCCTTCCTGAAGTGAGTTTTTCTCTGTTTGAAAGTCTTGTGCATGAAAAAGGGGTGAGAATCAAATCCTCTGAGTACTGTGTCTTTATAAACTGGCTTAAAATTAATGCCCCCCAAAGCAGCTTCAGGGTGGCTTAATTTTGGTCCCTTCAGTCACACCTTAGTAACTTTAAATAAATAATAATTTAGTAAGTATTTCCAGCACCAAAATCATTTTTTTAAAACCTCCATATTATTATGACTGTCACAAAATATCAAATAACTGCATTTTACTACTGAATTTCAACAATGATGAAATATACAAAGTATAATAAAGCTAAAGGAGCATTTCATACATATTGTACAGATAACTCTATCAAATAGTCAGGAATAACCAATCAGTGCCAATGTAATCCATGCAGTCAGCTACATCCTGACGTGAGAAGTGGGTCTGCTTCAAATTCATGCTTCCTCACTTTAAAGTATCATGGGTATATATTGCATTTGAGAAGCTGAAAAGAAAATCTATATAGCATTTGAGATTTCTATAATCCCTTAGGGATAACTGGAAGTAAAATATCACCTTGAAAGGCATTAGGACAAAATAATAAATTTTCCAGAACTGCTCCTCATTCATTTCAGCTATTTAAAATTTCCTACATTGAAGCAAAATGTAAACTTTATTTCATTCCTGTTGAAGAGAGACCTAAGAAGGAATCTTGGCTGCACAAATGAATACTCATGATATGATTATTTTTCTTTATAGCATGGTTGTAAAGAATAGAAATGGAACTGATTTTCCCTATGTCTCAGCATTCTTCAAGCATCTAATGAAATTACAGCCAACTCCTTTAGAGAGAGAAGAGACTTTCATGCCTTTTAAAAGGGTTTGACTTCCCTGGCCGGTTGGCTCAGCGGTAGAGCGTCGGCCTAGCGTGCGGAGGACCCAGGTTCGATTCCCGGCCAGGGCACACAGGAGAAGCGCCCATTTGCTTCTCCACCCCTCCGCCGCGCTTTCCTCTCTGTCTCTCTCGTCCCCTCCCGCAGCCAAGGCTCCATTGGAGCAAAGATGGCCCAAGCGCTGGGGATGGCTCTGTGGCCTCTGCCCCAGGCGCTAGAGTGGCTCTGGTCACAACATGGCGACGCCCAGGATGGGCAGAGCATCGCCCCCTGGTGGGCAGAGCGTCGCCCCGGGTGGGCGTGCCGGGTGGATCCCGGGTGGGCGCATGTGGGAGTCTGTCTGACTGTCTCTCCCTGTTTCCAGCTTCAGAAAAATGGAAAAAAATAAATAAATAAATAAATAAATAAAAGGGTTTGACTTAAAAATAAAAAAGGCAGAGGGAAAATGATGTTACAAGTAAACTCTCGCATGAACTATTAATATATGCAAAACATTATGGTGATAATATAAATACAGGTATAGATCAGTTACACAATAGGTATAGTTCTACGAAGAAGGCTGGACTACAGACTCTGTAGATGAATTTTTTCTAAAATTACTTTCTAGATAAAATTGGAAATCATAGAAAAATAGAACCTTAAAACTATAAGAGACCTTAGAAATGATTCGATATAAATCTGTTATTTAATACCTGAAGAAAATGCAAGTTTGGAATGGAAAGGTGAGTAGTTCAAAGACTACAGCAGAAAAAACTAGGACTGGAACCCAGCTCTGCATACTCTCTGGGGACCCATGTTTTATACCAAATAAGAACATATTTTGTGTTATCCCAAAGGTATTTGTTGGTTTGTTTTCATTTAACAGAAATGCTTGTGCATTTTTATAACAAGTATTTTATAGAATTTAATTTGTTTTTATATGCCGCTGGGTGTTAAGTGCCAATCAAATGATTCTTAAGGTTATTTTTGATTTTGCAAGTACTTGTGCACCTACTGGTAAAAATGTGTGCTTAGAATGCTAATGGCATCATTTACTCAAGAAAACAGGGACATCTGGCATGTTAATAAGTTTGGGAAACACCATGCCCCAGGCCAGCTTTGAAAAAATGCATTTCAAATTACTTCTTGGGAGAAGGAATTCCAAAATTTTTGAGCAAGTATTGAAAAATGACTGATGGGAGTTTCTTTTTAGCATCTATATATTTCTAGTTTTGTTTTTGTCATGATGAATATATTACACAGCACAATAAAACTAAAATATCAACACTTTTGTGCTCAATTCAGTTTAGCAAGGATTTCTTGTCCTTCTTCACTTGGTTGACATATTTATTGGATATGCACCATTTGCCAGGCATTGTGCTGTTAGAAATACAATGGTGACTAAGATTATCCCGTCTTCAAGACTTTAAGGGAAATCAGGGCAAGAAGACAAGCAAAAAAAATAATTAATTGTCATTGCAATATATTCAAAGAAAATTATAGGAAATATTTGCTGAAGAGGGCCTGGGGGTGGGGGTGGGGAGTAAACAGAACTTTACGTCACTTTGGCTATCTTAGAATTAATTGTAAGAATTAACTGCAATATGGGACAATTTATTAGTACTTCTGCTTTTGCTTCTACGGAATCTTTGAATTGTTATGTCCTCTAGTTCGAAGCCAGCTGGAAAGATTTCATGTAGTTGTAATTTAATAAATGTTTAGTAGCTTTTTATTAGTGTCCGGTTACATAGAGGATTGATAGAGGATTAGAAACTGGCAGGTCAAAGAGATTTTTGTACTTCTTTGAGCTCTCTACTCCCACAATATGAAACAAAAACCTAATAAGAGTATTTAGGAAATAAAGATTAGAGCCAAGGAAATGAAGAAGATACAAATTGGAAAGATTATTTGAGAATCTCTGTGTTTCTTTGTTTTCTTCTTTTGCTACCCACACCACTTGATATTTCTCAATCATCTTTCCTCTCTATTCCTCTGACAGTCCTAGCTACTTAAGTAGCCTATTATTTCACTTAAAACACCAGCAGGTAAAGAATAGTCTAATTCCAAATGATAGCACCTGTGACTTGTTCCTTTCATTCTTAAAAGTTGAAAACGTTGATTTCCACTGTTGTTTCAGGGAACTCAACAGCAAATGCCTACAGTATTTTGAAAGGCTCTCTACAGGAAAATGAAAGTATTTGCTTCTCAAAGAATAAGTAAGCTAAAATAACAGAACTTGATTTTGTAGCTCCCAACTGACCCAGGTGATCATGTGATGGAGGTTAGGGTCATATTTTAATGAAATGTGTCCTCTTGATTACAAAGTATTTTCCTCACAAGTATTTTTAAAATCTATCTTAATAATCTGTCAGTAAATTTTATTGTTGACAAAAATATCTTAGTAATCTTTCCAAGATGAGGAAGATGGCACTATTCAGATTGGCCATTTTCTAACTGCATTGTAGTTCTGGAAACCTGTTGGAAGAAGAAAGATTTCAAAGCCTAAATCATGCCCTCCCCTAGACCTTGCAGACTCCTTACTTTACATTTCATGGGTATATGATTATGTGTAATTTAAATATAAGACTAAGGTTATTCATAGAAACTCATTGGAAACTAAAACTGATGAATGAATGAAGAAGCTAAGGCAGTAATGGGTCAAGTAGATCTTGTTTTAGGCACTGCAGGATGAGTGAGTAAGACAAAAAGTTAGATAAGTAAGTTAGATGAAGTAAGTAGAGTGGTAAAGGTAAATTTGCCATAAAATAGACATTTATTGGACAACTAAGTTGGGTACTGCACATATGTAATCTCATTTAATTTTTTCAACAATCATCTTACAGACAAGATTGAAGCTTGCCAATTATCATTGGATCACATGGCTTAAAAGTATATATATCTATATTCACCACTATTTTCTATCCAAACCTCATATTCTTTCCACTAAACCCCGTAGCCTATGTATGCTCTATAAGCTATTACCTTGATGCAACACTTTCATTTAAATATACTCCATTAACAAAAGGCAAATTTGAATGTGGGCTCTGTGGCTCTAAAATGAACTCGTAGGACTCTATAGACTTTAATATAATAGGTGTGCTCTGCATTCTGTCTGTAATTTCTTATTTCCTCTAGTTGCTTTAGTGAGGACCAGCTCAGCTGCAAATGACAAAAAACTTGTCTTCAGTTGATTTAAGCCAGAAAGTTTCACATATCTGAAAAATCCAAGGGCTTCTGGTGCTAAGCCTATTGAATCAAGGTACTTGGACAATATGAGGACTTGTCATTTTATGTCATTTCTCTGTTCTCCATTTCTCTTGTTGGTTGTATTTTGAGGCCCTTCTTGGTAACAAGATGGCTGTCAGAATGTTCAGGCTTTATTCCTTAGTTGTCTAATTCTAGTGGGGATAAGGGATGGGTCGATCTTTTATCCATCCTAAGTATTTGGTGTGACTCAATTTGATCTGAATTGAGAATACACAGATTCCTGAACCAAAGCCCATGGACAGAAAACTATGATTCTTAGTTGGTCAGGCTGGAGCCACATTTCCATTCCTGAAAATAGGAATGGAGACAGTACCCTGAGAGTCACATGGTAGTGAGGGGGAGTGCTTTTTTTCTAAAGAAACAGGAATGTTATATACTCAGAAAAAAAAAAGTTAATGTTTCCCAAATGCAGAAAAAGAAACATGTAATTTCTACTATAATATAGAATTGGGAAAACATTACATATGGTTGCAATAGAAAATCTGTGTGTACATGCACCGAAGCTATAGGTGTTTGCCAATGACAGTGAGAAACACATCGTAGATCATCTCAGACCAAGCAACTTTTGATACAAAATGTATTGTGGCCATGCTTCTGCATGTTCAACTCATACTGATGAGTGAAAACCATCTTTCCATCAAAGAGCCCTGATGTAGAGCATGACCCCAAAACAGGCAACAGACCAGAGACCTTCAAACACCTGTGCTATCTTTAATAGACTGGTATTTTATGTCAGCATGGTGGTGTTCTTCTCCATATTCAAAACATCCATTAGCATTTCATGGACCAATTTGAGAAATGTTGCATTTTTTTGTGTCACCTCCTCAGTGAATGTTCGAAATATAGAGGTGTACCTCGCTCTATGCATAGATTTCTGATGTTCTGAGTTTGAGAAGGAAAGCAATAAATTTTACAATTTTGGGAACATCAATAAATTGGAACCGTTTTCTTATCTCTCCTTAGACCTTCAGGAAATGTGGTCAAGGCCTGAGGGCAATTTGTAGCTATGGACATGAGCAAAGCTATGCTATCTCATATACATAGACTATCTTGGTCTCATTAGCACATGTCTAAGTGAGCTGATCAATTACAAACAGGTTCACCGTAACTGTGAGGGGAAAACTCAATCATTTCAGACACCTCTCAGAGATGTCATGTCAGCCTAAAAGTTCTATCCCTGAGACATAGGAGAGTCTGTGCGTTTAAAATAAACAGTATAACCAATTTCCAGTAACTGTTTTGTTTTTTATTATCATCCCTACTGTATCACTGAAGTAAAAAAAAAAAATGAGAAATTTTTTTTTTTACTGTTTATCTGGAAGGTAAATCATTTTTCCTCACTTTGTAAGTGAGGAGGCTCTTGCATGCATACTTAGAAGCTTACCACCCATCTAGCCTAAAAGCAGGAAGGCAACCCAGCATGCTGAGAAGTGATGAGGATGTGACACATGCAGACTGTAGTTCAATTTCACGAGAAGTGTGACCTTGAGCAAGTCATTCATGTCTATAGGACTCTGTTTTCTCACTTGCAAAATGAAGTCAATAAGACCTGCCCTGCTACCTCCTGAGTCTGTTATGAGAGTTAAATGTGAAAATATTTACAGAGAAAATACTGCAAAGAACTATGACAACATTTGAGAGGAAAAATATTTTTTATCATTATATAGGGAAGGCATTCATTTTGTTCCCTCGTCTTTCTTTGTCAAAACTATTAAAGCCATTGTACAATATACGTAAGGAAATGGTCTTGAGCAAAGCCCGTGGCAATGAAGAGACCAACTCTCCAATGCTACTTGTGTGACCTTGAACCAGCCATTTAACTTCCAGGCATCTTAGACTCCTCACTGAATTGGGGAAAATAATACATTCCTCATAAAGTAATTATGAGGATAAAATGAGATGACATATGTAAAATGCTCTGCATAGCACCTGGCACATCAATGCTGGCAATTGATTGTAGCTAGTCTAAGGAAGGGTAAGAAGTGTTACTTATCTTCGGCTTCCCATGTTTCTTGGGTTTCTGTTTTTGTCAAAACAAAACAAAAAACCCTCAAGGCAGTGCCAAGCAGGACTCAAATCCTTGGGGTTTTTTGTATAAATGAAAGACTACAAGGAGAAATAAAACTCTGGTTTGGGAAACCCACTCTCCTTAGCACACACTTAGTGAGTGCCTCACTAAGACCCCTGAATTCATACAATTTGCTTATACCTGCTTACAAGCTACTTACTTGGCCCCCAGAACCCTTCTTTTGCAAGCTTAACATTTCATGTATAAAAGCCCTTCTTCTGGCTATTAGACCCCAACATCTTCCCCAAAGAATTCTCTCTTCAGTGTGCATCAATGCGACATTAAAAAGAAGGCATCTGTTGAGAAGTTTCTACATGAAGTTTTAGAACTGTAGCATTTTATGCCCAAATAGATCAGGGATAAAAATTTTGAATGCCTAGAGAGGCCAGATAAGTGACATAAATGAAGTGGGGCTTGTATTTTTTTTAACATAGACCCTCTTTGTTAGCATATTAAAACTAAAGAGATCTTTATTTTAAAGAGAAATGTACTCTTCCCATGTATTTTCTGAAACCCGAGTGTCTTGAACTTTTGTTTTTTCCACTTTTGTTGGAGATACAGATACTGAAAAGTATAGCCACACTATAAGAAAATCAACAACAAACATAGAAAGTGGAATAAACATATAGTCCCAGTTTGGGAAGAGAATAAGAAGTGGTGGAGGCTGAGACAATGGCAGAAAGCGCCATGTTGAATGAATCATCAATATGCTCTGGCCATATGTTGCCATGTAAGAATATGAAACTGGTATTAAGTCTAACAATTTGTAATGGAAGCCAAAAAAATCTGTTTTATTAAGGGAAATTTTCCAATTTTTTAATGTTGGTTCAGAAATTTTTTTGACATAATTTAGGTTTAAAAAAACATATTTATAGACCAAATGGAACAGTGATTGCTGACCATTAGAAGAGTCCCTGTTGCAGAGAAGTAACTGACTGCAAAAGAGGCTAAATGACTTGCTCAAGGTCACACTGGTATTGGCAAAGCAAGCAGTTGAACCTGATCCCCTGACCCCACAGCCCAGAAAATTCAGTCTGTCATCTCACTCCTAAACCAGCCAGAATATTGTTGAAAACAGAATGCATGAAAACGGAACCGAGCGGTTAAATGCACATGTTCTTATTCTTTCTTGATCTCTTTTTTTCCCTCAAGAGAATTCTCTATTTTTTTCCTGTATTATCCAGGATATGATAAGACCCTCCTATCTCCTTTCTTAGTGTGATAATAATTCTCACACTCACAGAAAGCAATCTTCCGTTTGATAGCTGCTATCTTTGTAGATTTAAGGAAATATACTACAACCAGTATGCAGAGTTTGATACAAGAAGCACATACTGTATCATTTAAATCAATATTTTCACTGATATATATTCAGAACAAAATCAGGCACATTCCAGCTGCTAGTTTGCATCATTTTTAACATCTAGTCTAAAACTTACGGACCACAAATTGACATTCCGGTCCAAATCATAGTTTCTATACAGCATAACAACTGTAAAAAGACTCATTTGGTTACAAGATCATGGACTCAAATGCCAAATACTAATGAGAGTTGGGGGTTTTTGTTTGTTTGTTTGTTTTGTTTTGTGGGAGTTTTTGGATATAGTGTGTCTCACTTGTTCAGCATCTCATGCTCTGCTACACCACAGGCTTAAACTAAAGAAATTACTTGCGGTTACCAGTGAACTAATGCTACTCAACTTAAAAAGCTATATGACAGCAGGTGCTGAATAGGAAATTATTAGGTTGTGGGGAAACAGAGATTAAAACCTGAAGCCTGCCTCGTTACAGCCATAACTTTATTTATTCAGCAGATTTGGAAGAGAAAACACATTTTTCCCCTGCCTTTACTCAAGCTCTCTTTCTCTTTTTCCTTTTGAGCTATTGAAGTCTTTTTATATTTTATCTACCTATTAACACTGTGGAAACTCAGTAAGGAAAGCTGAACTTCAAACATTTATTTTTTCAATTGGTTATGGAGCTGGAACTAAGGAGCTCTCTCCATGTTCAAGGGCATTGATTGACTTCCCTTAAGAGTCTAAGCCCCTTTGAGAACTCTATACCCAGACAGACTGGCTTTTATGCTGTGGTAAAATAAAAAGTTCTGAAAAGGGGGAAAAAAGAAATAAAGAAAAGGGTTGCCAATGTTAATTTTCCTTCCATCTGCTAAAGCTATATGACACCTCCAGCTAATGCCACCCCTTCAGAAGAACTGAAGCAACAGGAATCATATACATATGTAAGGGGAAAAGAGATAAATCTCCATCAGAGAAGGCACTTGTGTTTAACACTAAACTCCCTAATGAGGCTGTGAACTGAGTTCTTACCATCCAGTAACAATGTTGGAGAATTCCTCAAGGAATGGAAGAGGACATGATATTTTCTCCTTCAACCCATTAAGTTCCTGGAAGCCACAGCCATGGATTCATATAGCAGGCAAGCCTTGAAAAATATGCAGAGGTCAATCTTGGTCAACTCTAATAAGGACTTGTTTCTCTGGCATAAATCTTCAGTAGGAGATTTGCAACATCCCCATGATTTTTAAGATAGATTTCCTTTGCTCCTTTGACCAGGAAAGGGGCCAGTCCTGTGTGGTCTCATAACTATCCCTGGAACCCTAACAAAAACACCAGGTAACTTGTGTGGAGCGCTTTATACCTTATGGATGAGCTCACTTAATTTTCACAACAAGCTAATGAGACAACTATGATTCTTTCCTCCCCATTTTACAGCCAAGGAAACAAAGGCTTAAAAATATTGTGTCTGTAAAGCCAGAAGCCAGGGCCAGAGCCACCATCAGAGCAGCCTTCCGGCCCATGCAGGTTCGCATTGGATTCGGACAGTCGGCAAAGAAACAGCGGAGCCAAAAACTGGTGTGCCATAGTCTTTAATTCTAGCTTTGCACCCGGCGGGCAAGTAAAAATACACACTGGGCTCCAAAACCCAGTCACATTCAGTGCTCACAAAGCTACTGACTTATCCGAGTTTCCTAGAATCAAAGGTTTCTAGCTCACCAGACTTATTCACCTCTGTTCCCCATCTCCTTTCCTTATCCCAGATACAAACTCTACACAAACTGGCATCTCACTCAGCACTCCACCATCTTGGCTGCTTCTCCTGGCCTCCTCCACGTGGCCTTTCTCTGCTCTCCTCTGCTCTCACTTCTAATACTAGTCTCAGGAACCAAGAACCCAAGCTCCCATTTCGTCCCCATTTTATAGTGTAGCAATCCAAACTCTTAATCCAATATACAAAACAGGGAAGTCTCTAATACAAAGTCACTTCTCTGAGGCATGATTGGATTGTACCGCCCTACATCAAAAAGGGTAGGAAAGGCTTAATCCCAAAACCAAGCCTCAGGCTACAACAATTCTCAACACACATTAATATCACCTGGGCAACGGCCTCTTTAACAAAGTGAGCATAATACATTTTATCTGCCCAACAGTGTCTTACCTAAAATCACACAACTGGTAACAGATATGGCAGGCTTTGTACCCAGGCAGGCCGACTATTAATCCTTGTGTTATGCTGAATGTATAACGAAAGACCTCACTTTCTTTGAGTTTCATTCATTCTTAGGTAATACCTTTGTAATATGTATTAAAAAACTATAAATATTTAGGCTGTTTCTTAGCTGTGATTTTTTAGGGTTTTTGTTTGCTTGGTTTTTTTTAAACATACATATTTTCGTATTTTATTTTATTATTTTATTTGGCTGTGATAAGAATATTTACAATGCAATCTGTTCTCAACAAAGTTTTGAATGTGAATACGTTATGGTTGACTATAGATACAATGTCACACAACCAATTGCTAGAGCTTTTTTATCCTACCTGACTGAAACTTTATATTCCTTGATTAGTAACTTATTTCCCCCTCCCCCAGCCTGTAGAAATGACCACTTTTTGAGTCTATGAATTTGACTATTTTAGACAGATCATATAAGTGGCATCATGCAGTATTTGTCTTTCCGTGGCTATTTTATTTCATTTAGCATATATACTCAAGGTTAATCTATGTTATTGCATATTGAAGAATTTCCTTCTTTTTTAAAGGTAAAGAGTATTCCATTATATGCGTATACCATATTTTCCTTATCCACTCCTCTTTTGAAAGACAGTTATGTTGTCTTCACATCTTGGCTATTGTAAATAGTGCTGCAATAAACATAGGGGTGCTAATACCCTTTGAAAGCCTGATTTCAACTTTTATGGATAAATACATAGAGGTAGGATTGCTGAATCATATGGCAGTTCTGTTTTTAATTTTTAAGGAAACTTTATGTTGTTTCCCATAGCCGTTACACCATTTTACATCTCCACCAACAGTGTACAAAGGTTCCAAATTTTCCACATCTTTGCAAACTCTTGTCTTTATTTATTATTATAGCCATCCTGACAGGTTTGAGGTGACATTTCATTGTGGTTTCAGTTTCATTTCCCTGATGATTAGTGAAATTGAGCTATTTTTTGTAACCAGTTGGCTGTACATCTTTTTGAAAAAATATTTATTCAAGTCCTAAGGCCATTTTTAAATTTGGTTACTAGTGTTTCTTTGTTTATTTTTACAATTGAGTTGTTGAAGTTCACTGTATATTTTGGAGATTAACCCCTTATGATATGCAAATATTTTTTTCCCATTTCATAGATTGGCTTTTCACTTTGTTAAATTTTTTTTATTTCTGTGCAGAAGCTTTTTAGTTTGATGTGTTCTTCTTGTTTATTTGGTTTTTATTGCCTGTTATTTTGGTGTCATATTTATAAAGTATTGTCAAGATGTATGTCATCAAGTTGTTTTCTTGTTTTCATATAAATGATTTAGAGTTTGAAGTCCTATATGTAAGTCTTTAATCCAATTTAAGTTGATTTTTGTATATAGTGGAAAATAAGGGTCCAATTTCATTTCATGTGGATATCGTGTTCCCAAGACCATTTGTTGAAGAGACTATCCATTGTATACTTTTGACACCCTTGAAGATTAATTGACTGTACATGCATGGATTTATTCTTGGGACCACTATGCTGTTCTATGGCTCTATATTTCTAGCTTTAAGCTAATACCATACAGTTTTATTACTGTAGCTTTGCAATATAGTTTAAAATAAGGAAGTGTTATGCCTCCAGCTTTATTCCTTTTACTCAAGATGGATTTGGCTACGTGTGGTTCTTTGTAGTTCCTTATGAATTTTAGAATTTATTTTCTATTTCGATGAAAAGTCCTTTTTATAAATTTTTATTGAGTTTATTGAAGTGACATTGATTAATAAAATTATATAGATTTCAGGTGTACAGTTCTATAATACATCATCTGTATATTGTATTGTGTGTTCACCAACCCAAGTCAGGTCTCCTTTCATCACTATTTATCTCCTCTTTACTCTCTTCTACCTCCCTCACTCCCCTTTCCCTTTGATAATCATCATACTGATAATCACATATACATAGATATATGATCATGTTGTCTGCAAACAGAGACAGTTTTACTTCTTACTTTTTGATTTGGATGTGTTTTATTTCTCCTTGACTGCTTGCTCTGGGGAGGACTTCCAATACTATGTTGAATATAGTGATAGTAGGCATCCTTGCCTTGTCTCTGACCTTAGAAGAAAAGTTTTTAGTTTTTACTGTTAGATATGATGTTAGCTATACTGAAGTAATTTTCTTCTCTTCCTACTTTAAGAGTTTTTATCATGAAAGGGTGTTGAATTTTGTCAAATACTTTTTCTGCATCTATTAAGATGATCATGTGATCTCTACTCTTTATTCAGTTAATATGCTGTATCACATTAATTGATTTTTATACATTGAGCTATTCTTGCATTCCAGAGATAAATCACACTTGGCCAAAATACATGATCTTTTTCTTGTGCTAGTGTTTTGTTAAGAATTTTTGCATCTATATTCTGAATGTCAATTAAACAGGGACATTGGTCTCTGGTTTTTGTCCTTTGTGGTGCATTTGTCTATCTTTTGTGTCAGGGTAGTATTGGCCTCACAAAATGAGTTTGGCACTGTTCCACCTCTGTAATATTTTGGAAGAGTTTGAGAAAAAATTGTGTTAATTCTTTTTTATGTTTGTTGGAATTCTCCAGTGACACCATCTGATCCTGGGTTTTTCTTTGTTGCAAGCTTTAGAAAACAGCTGTTTTAAAATGTCACTTTTGTTCAGATAATGTTCTTCATGTATTTAGTTTATCAATCAATGCTAACATAGTTTATTAACAAATACAATTTCATTTTTGACTCATGTCTTTTTTTCAAAGTTCATTGGTGAAAGTTACCTTTTCCCAGCTTTTGAATGAAAATTCAGCCAGGGTGTTGAGCACTTAAAGTCACACATATAGTCTCAACTCATTGATTAGAATATCTAGTCCGAGATATTAATCAAAACTGCAGACCCTACCTTTCCAGGTGGTGTCACAGTGGATAGAGTGTTGATCAGGGATTCAGAGGACCCAGGTTCAAAACTGAGGTCACTGAATTGAGTGTGGGCTCATCCAGCTTGAGTACAGGCTCACCAACTTGAGTGCAGGGTCACCAGCTTGAGCATGGGATTATAGACATGACTCCATGGTCGCTGTTTTGAAGCCCAAGGTCACTGGCTTGAGCAAGGGGTCACTGGCTCGGCTGGAGCTCCACCCCCTGGTCAAGGCACATATGAGAAAAATCTTTGAACAACTAAGGTGCTACAATAGAGAATTGATGTTCCTCTTCTTTCTCCTTTTCTGTCTGTCTGTCTCTCTCTCTCACTAAAACAAACACACAAACAAAGAAACTGCAGACCTGATTTAATGTCAAATCTCCACTTCTGTAGCTTCAGTGCGGAAGTCAGGATTGAGTAAGAAGGTGTGGTTCTACATCTGTCTGCTTTTCCCCATGCTTACCTCCCCACCCACTCCCTAACTTCTGCTTTCACTGAGGTCTCCAAGACAAGACAACTCCACGTGGGTTCACTTTCCTATGTAGCCCACAGCTGTGCAGTAGGAAATATTCAAGCACCTCTTCCTTTTATGGTTATCTCCAGGCAACGGCTCTGTCTTGGTCCTGCCAGCCAGCCGTGTGCCTTCATTATTTCCAAGTCCCTCACCTCTAATCCACCTTAACTTTCCCAGGTGTAAGTCAGTCATTAGTCTTTTATTCCCCCCCCCCCTACCCCAAATGCAGGTAATATATTCCAAAGCTCTTAATTAGGGTTCCTTATTAGGTCTCAGAGGCAAGAACTAATATCACCACATATCCCTCTTCCAAAGAGAGGTGTGAGGCCCCAGGCAGAATGGGTATTTGCACAGAAGTCTCTTTAGTTACCTCCCCTCCTTGACTTACTGTCAGAAACCGTCTAATATTCCTGATCTTATAGAGGAGCCCTAAATCATGCAGCAAGTTACTCCCTTTGTAAATTGTGCACATGGGTGAGGTCATCTCAAACTCTTCTTGCTCTTATGGTAGTATGTCATTTAAAACTGATGGAGCAAGCTGCTCTTTCTACTATCTTTTACTGGTATATTCACGGTATACCAACAATATTGAACTTTACCATTTTACTTTACATTATTGATAAACATTTTTCTTTATTGTTAGCCACTGTGTTTCTCATATCATTTTTTTTCTGCAACCACCAGAAAGAAGTAATCAAATATATAAAACCTATTCAAGTGTTCACTTTCTCAAAAAATTGACTCTTCTTGAGTTTTTATTATGCTAAAGTAGAGCAAACAGTAGGAACATTAGATCCAATTAAATTTTATTAGTTTCCATGTTTTAGTATTTTTAAAAATAATAACTAGCTTTCAATTTTCTGTGTTAGCAAAAGAGATGGATAGCTTCAGTTAACAAAACTAGAAAAATCCAAAAGTCACTGATTTTTGGTGATGTTTTGAAGTTATGGTTTACTAAAGGCAAGGTAGAAGATAATTAAGTTTCCATCCCTGTATGATATCAAAAGAGGCATAAACAACTTGATGATAGGTTCAGTACATTCTGGATGGCTCTCTAATTATAAAACAAAGGGAGATGTGCTAGCATTCAGGTTTGTCTGTGCAGATTAGACAGACAGAGGCAGTCTCTAATTATAAAGCAAAGGGGAAGACATGCTCATATCATAGAAGCTCAAGGGATAGTGCTCAGACAATTTAGAAATATATTTCTCTTTGACATTCAGGAAGTCTAGAAGAAATCAGTCCAGGACTGGTGTATCATTTCTTGGGTTTGGAGACCTAGAGGTTTATGTATCCAGCTAAAAAAAAAAAACTAAAAAAAAAAACAAACAAATAAAAAAACAAATTTAAAAAGGGGAGTGTATTTTTGATGGTGAAAAAGAAAAAAAAATGGATTGTGAAGGACTACTAGCAGTCTTTGCCACAGGAAAGTAAAGTGATTTATTTTTATAAACTAAAACCAAACACAGAGTCCTTGGCCAAGTGGGTAGAAGACTTCAGGGACAGAGAATGATGCAACCCCCCCAGAGAAGGAACCAGCTTAGAAAATGGTGACAGGGGTGCACAGTTAAAACCCAATGTCCTCTCTCTGTGCATATCCCTGTTCCATGTGGCTCTCGTCCTCCCACAAAACGGGAGTGGAGTCTAGTTCTCTACCCCTTGAATCTGAGTTGCTTTGATGAAGAGAATGCAGCAGAAATGATGTTGTGAGACTTCTGAGGCTAAACCTTGAGACCTCACATCATCTTAAAACATTTCCACCACCATGTGCAGAAGCCAGCTAGTCTACGGAATGGGAGAGACCACGCAGAGCAAAAAGTCCAGCTGACAGCCAACACCAAGATCTCAGACTTGTGAATGGGGCTATTTTTAGACCTTCCAGCACCATCTGAGCTGACAGCTGCCTGAAGCCTTGTGAGTGAGCTCAGGAGAGGCCTTTCCCTGTCAACCCACAGAATGAGAAATAATAAATCATTGCTCTTTGAAGCTACTAAGCCTTGGGGTGGTTTGTTATGCAGCAATAGACCGCTGATGCAATGGTACATTTGAAAACCATCACAAAAAAGACATCCCTTGAAATGCTGATATTTAAATTTTTAACAAACTATATAGGCCTGATGTTAAACAAACTCTATTGCAAATATCAAAAATATTGACTGAATTTGAATTCTGGAACACCGTGGCACCAGCACGATCAAGTTCACCTTCTTTGAAAGGCGTCACACAGACCTTATTGACTTCTTGGACCTAAAAGTAACTCAGAGCCTCCTTACCATGTTTGTGCAAGGTAAAACTCCTCCCAGATACCAATACCTAGTATAACTTAAAAAAAATGTTCTTTTTTAACAAGATAAAGAAATTTTCAATACCAGAAAGATAGCACGATAAATGGGGAAGGACATGCTAAAGGCAAACCAACTTAATGTACAGCACATATGCCAAAGGGAAAAAGAACACCACATTCTGAAATACTGATCATTGAAGCACTGGAAAAAATGTGAGTTCCATGGACATGCAAAGCCTGGCAGGAGAGCAAGCACAAATAGTCGAGGAGGGCCGAAGCCCTAAAGGGCAGGCCATAAACTCATAACCTTAAGATAAGTACAGGTTGGCCTTAAGCCTTCACGGTCCTCATGTTCATCGGCACCATTCAATACCCTATATGTAAGAGATTTGTTAGAGTTCTAATTAAGCTAAATAAAGGCCTCCAAAGGAGAAGTAAAGGAGTACAGCTCCCTCCTAAAACATAATGCTCATTCTGCACAGCTCCTCCCTGAAGATGTGAACCATCCCCTCCCTCACTGAGTGCAGCGCCAGCTTAAAATTTTTTTTCTTGCTTGACCAGGCAGTGCCGCAGTGGCTAGAGTGTCAGCCTGGGAAGCTGAGGACCCAGGTTTGAAACCCTGAGGTCGCCGGCTTAAGAGTGGGCTCACTAGCTTGAGTGCAGAGTTGCCGGCTTGAGGGTGGGATCATAGACATCATCCGGTGGTCGCTGGCTTGAGCTCAAAGGTCACTGGTTTGAAGTACAGGGTCACTAGTTTGAGCCCAAGGTCCTTGGCTTGAGCAAGGAGCCACTGGCTTGGCTTGAGCTCCCTGTCAAAACACATATGAGAAAGCAATCAATAAAC
This sequence comes from Saccopteryx bilineata, assembly GCF_036850765.1. NCBI lineage: Eukaryota > Metazoa > Chordata > Mammalia > Chiroptera > Emballonuridae > Saccopteryx > Saccopteryx bilineata. The sequence continues at coordinate 21,943,276 of NC_089494.1, read as the reverse complement.
AACTAAGGTGCCACAACTATGAGTTGACGCTTCTCATCTCTCTCCCTTCCTATCTGTCTGTCCTGCTCTTTATCTCTCTCAAAAAAAAAAAAAAAGGAAAAGAAAAAGAGAAAGAAAATTTTCTCTTTTTCTCTCCTACTGTCTTACACAAGAGCAAAAGCTATGTCTGCATGTTGTTCCAAATTGGTGGAAAAATAAGAAAAAATAACAATGTTCATTCAACATTGATTTTAGTCTACCTGATGGCCAGTTTGATTTTGTTTTTTCCAATTTCTCCCAGAAACCCATCATCCTGAATTCTGAGCCCTTGCCCATTTCAGGGGTGAGTAGAAGTATCAAGGACCGTGAGCACTAAAAGCACTTGCGTTCAGTCCCTCAGCCAAGCATCTGCCCCTTCCTCTCTCCCTCCATTGTTCACGCGCAGCAGTACACAAGCAGAGGGCTCTAAATCAATACCCTCGCTCTTTCCTCGCCTCCCATTATAAGAATGAGGGGGATTGAAGTGTGAGGTTCTAATTGACTGGCTGTTTATGTGTCATGCAAACAAAACCTAAGTGCTTTGGTCTAAAATGGCATTTGTGGTCTCAGAGCCTGAGCTTTCAACCCTACCTTACTCCTGTGTGGCTGTAGCTTGAGTGGAAAGAGTCATTTGTTATATTAGCTACAAAGCCCAAGAAGGCAAATTAGTGGAGAGCTGGGATAAGTTTAGACTACTCTGATAAACCATAATACAGTAATCTGAATTAATGAATCAACCAATTTTTTTTTCTGTTAGACTTTTAACTTTAATGAGCCTGGTAAAAAATAGAATGATATATCTGGCCCCCCAAAAATGGTATTTTGAAAATCGCAATGTGCCAGTCAATTCTGTGGGAAGATACTGCTCAAATATTAATATTTCTCTTATACTGACCTCCAGTAACCCATGCTGTTTTAACAATTCTGGATTTCAGGACCCATGATACTTGGGAGGTGATTTCTCCACGTTTTGTCCCTGTTTGGTATAAAAGCGAGCAGTAATACATTTACATTGAATTTAAATAGATCACTGCTTCCTGTGATGAGATTTAAGGTGACTTACAGCTAATTAGAACAAAAACAGCACTAAGTGTGTTTGTCAGGTGTGAGTGAGAAAGCTGTTCAGCTTACAGATTAAAATGTTGTCCTTCAGTGTGGTGATTGCTGGGGGCAGGAGTAGGAGGTAGGGGGAGGTGGAGGAAGGTAAAGAGGGACAAGTGGTGATGGGCACAGACTTGACTTAAGGTGGAAACACACAATACAGTGTACAGATGATGTGTTGTAGAATTGTGCACCTGGACCTGTTTAATTTTGTTAATCGGTGTCACTCCAATATAATAAAAAGGAAAAATAATTAATGAAACACTGTTCTTTATTTTAGTGGGTAGGCCTTTTAACCCACTGGCTGTGCAGCACACTTTGGGGGGGGGTCTTTATCTAGAAAAAAGGATGCCCCAGTTGAGCCATGGGTAAGCAGAAGAGATTGTATTTGTTTTCTTGCACTGCATGGCAAAGAACCACAAATGAGGTGGCTTAAAAAACAGAACTGTATTCTCTTACAGTTCTGGAGACTGGAAGTCTGACATCAAGGTGTTTGGCAGGGCCATGCTGCCTCCAGCGGCTCTAGAAGAATTTCTCTTTCCTCCTCTAGCTCTGGTAATCATTAGTGTTCCTGGGCTCCCTCGGTACATCCTTCCACTTCTGCTGCCATTTCCTTCTCCCTGTGTCAGTTTTCAGTTCTTATAAGGGTAACAATTACATCTTAAATTACCGTATATCTGCAAAGACCTTATTCCCAAAGAAGGTCACATTCCAAGATTCTGGGTAGACATAAGTTTGGGGGAGATATTAGTCGCCCCAGTACAAGGATGTTTGTGAGAGACACACATGGTCTGAACTCTTCCTGAGGTTGGCCACTAGCTAGCTGTATGACACTGGATGACTTGCTTTGTCACTCTGGGCCTCTGCACCTTGCCTTGAGATGAAGGGCTTTGAACTAGATGTTCTCTGAGAACCCTCCAAACTCGAGTTGTTGGTGATTCTCTCACATCCACAGTCTCAGCCAACCCAGGCCCCCCCTTTGAACAGTGGCATACCTTTCCCAGCCAGCTGGAGGGCCCTGTGGGAAGCAGAGCGCATGCTCGAGAGCAGCAGCAAACTGTCTTCCCTCGGGCGGCTCAGTCTGTGGGTATAAGTTTCAACTAGGCCTTTACATGGAATCTATCTTAAGATATAGTGTCAGGTAGGAATCAGGGATGTTTTTAAGGCTCACGAGTATAATTCATTTCTAACATGTTAAAGGTCCTTTGAAAAACCTTTCTAAGACATGGTAAAAAAAAATTAAAAAAATAAAACAGCATGATAACATTTGTGTTCTATTCTTTCATAATTACATTTGGTCTTTGCAAGTTACATGTTATCACAAATTCTTGGCATTGGTAATGTCAATGTCAAACATTTCCTACTTTTATGCAGCCCTTTTCCTGAATGATCTATATTTTATAAACATAAAAATGGATCATAATGACAAATATTCAGGGGCTGCTTGAAGCTGAGACATGAAGAACAAACATTTCATAGCCTTAGTAGTCTAGAAGCCCAGATTTGATGTCTAGCTCTGCCATTCATTTGCTATGTGACATTAGTCAAGGTATATAACCTCTCTGAGTCCATTTTTCCTCATCTGAAAAATAAAAATATTTTCTTCGTGTGAAAAATAATGCATGAAAATCAGTGCCTGTCAAAGAGGAAAAAGGAGAATTTTTACTGGAGAGCTTGGAGGTAGGCTAACGTTCACACATTTGCCTCCTTCACATAGAAAATGTGCCGCGGCTTCCTGTTCGCCAGCACTGCCTTCCGTCTGCCTTTACCTCCACTCAGAGTGCAGGATGTAACTGTAACGGCTCTCCTGTTTCTTCACCTTAAAGATAATAACCACGTCTCTTTCATCTTTTTCTCTCCAGTGCCCAGAAGGGTCAACACTATCGAATGAAAGAATAAGTAAATTACAAAGAAATAAATACTATGGAGTTTGTCCACAGAAATAAATTACTAAGGGTATAGTTAGCATAGACTCTGACCTCTATGTTTGATCGTTTCATCTAAGAGTAACTCGAAGAAGTCGTTTTTCTTCCCATGCAGTATAATATATGTGCGTAGACCCTTTTCTGTGTGTGAACAGAAAATCACCGTGGCTATATTAAGCTGTAATTATACACTCAGAGCCTATTTTAATTGCTTATTTGTCACAACAATCTGATGAGCAATGTCACAGACACCAGCACTTTTCATGGTAAGACCCTGAGCCTCAGCAAGGTTAAGTGAAGCGGCTGAGCGCGGGGCGTGCAGGAGGAGTCGACAAAGCAGGGGTTAGCGTCTGCCGCCCTGGAGCCCTCTTAGTTACCGCTTAGCACCTGGGTTACCGCTCTTTGTAATAATAGGTTCTTACAAGAAATCTTAGGAGCCTGGGGGTTAAAAATTGATCTGCAACAAGTTGCCACCTTTCCCTTAATTCTTTCTATGCCCCAAGGAGACTATCTTGTTCATCTGGAAGCTTCATAGAGCTGATCGGAATAGCAACCTTGCTACTTCTCATAGTTACATATCACCAAGTAGAAATTCGCCACTGATGAGGGTGGCAGGGCTGAGACCGCTACCGCCCCTGCATGCTGGAGGGCTGGAGGAGACCGTTACATATGTTTCTCAAGGACCTGTCTAGCTGGGCCTTTGTTTTGTTTTGTTTTTTTATAAAGACTTGTGTTTTAGCACAGGTTCGGTTTACAACAGAATTGGGGAAAGGGTATGGAGATTTTCCATTTCCCCCTGCCCCGCACACAGGCATACCCTTCCCATTAACACCATCATTAACCAGAAGAGCTCAGTTTTACCACTGATGAACACACACTGGCACATCACAATCACCCAAGTCCACAGTTTACCTTAGAGTTCACTCTTGGTGTATACATTCTATGGACTTAGACAAATAGATAATAACATATATCTATCATTATATTATCATACAGAGTATTTTCACTGCCCTAAAAATCCTCTGTGATCGACCTATTCATCCCTCTCCTCCTCCAAGCCCCTGGCAACCACTGGTTCTTTTTTCTGCTGTCTCCACTGATCATTTATTGTCTCCATACATTTTCTAGAATGTCATATAGTTGGAATCATACAGTATGTAGCCTTCTCAGATTGGTTTCTTTTACTTATAAATATGCATTTAAGGCTTGCATGACTTAATAGCTCATTTCTTTTTAGTGTTGAATAGTCTTCTATTGTCTGGATGTACCACAGTTTATTTATCCATTCACCTACTGAAGGACATCTTTGTTGCTTCCAAGTTTTGGCAATTATGAATAAACCTGCTATAAATATCTATCTACAGGTTTTGGTATGGACATAAATTTTTAACTCCTTTGGGTAAATACTAAGGAGTGTGATCACTGGATCATGTGATTAGAGTGTATTTGGTTTTGTAAAACAAAAAGAAAGAAAGAAAGAAAGAAAGAAAGAAAGAAAGAAAGAAAGAAAGAAAGAAAGAAAGAAAGAAAAAAAACAAGTGTCTTCCAAAGTGGCTGTACCATTTTGCATTTCTACCAGCAATGAATGAGAGTTCCTGTTGTCCCAAGTCTTCACCACCATGCGATGTTGTCAGTAATCTAGATTTTGGCCATTCTAATAGGTGTGTAGTGGTCTTTCACTACTGTTTTTATTTTGCTGAGCACCTATAATGTGAAATGTTTCATATGCTTATTTGCCATCTGTATATCTTCTTCAGTGTCTGTTAAATTCTTTGGCCCATTTTTTGATTGGGTGATCTTCTTTCTATTTATTGAGTTTAAAAAGTTTCTTGTCTATTTTAGATGAGTTCTTTATCAGATGTGTGTTTTGCAAATAATTTTTCCAAGTCTATGGCTTGTCCTCTAATTCTCTTGATGTTGCCTTTCATAGAGCAGAAGCTTTTAACTTTAACAACATATGGCTTATGCATTATTTCTTCCATTATCATGTCTCTGGTGTTTTAGCTAAAAAGGCATCACCATACCTCAGGTCATCTGGGTTTTCTCTTGTATAACTTTCTAGGAGATTTGTGGTTTTGCATTTGAAATTTAGGTCTATGATCCAATTTGAGTTAATTTTTATGAAGAGTGTAATGTCTGTGCCTAGATTCATTTTTGTTGCATGTGAATGTGAGGTTGGGCCTTTGTTTTTTGTAAATTTTCCCCCTCATTATCAGCTATAACTTGTCTGTGTGATCACTGGGCCTGTTTTAAGTTGCCTTTACTTTTAATCTACTTTGTACTTTATTTTAAAGCAAAATTCAGAGCTTCCTCTAAGAAAACAACTTACCAGTTGTGTCAGTTGTGTGTTAGGGCCTAAACTGTGTCCTCATAGGTTGAAATCCTAACCCCCAGTGCCCCATAATGTGACTGCATTGAGAGATAAGATTTTTAATAAATAAGTAATTAATTTAAAATGAAGTTATTAGGGTATACCATAATCCAACGTTGCTGGTATCCTTCCAAGAGGAGATTAGGACACATACACAGAGGGAAGACCCGGTAAGGACACAGGGGAAGACTGACATCTACAAGTCAAGGAGGAAGGCCTCAGAGGAAACCAACCCTACTGACACCTTGATCTCAGACTTCCAGACTCCAGAATTGTGAGAAAATACATTTCTATTCTTTAAGCCATTCAGTTTGTGGTACTTTGTTATAGCTGCTCAAGCAAACTAATAATTTAGCAATCTTAATTTTATATTTACTACTAATCAGCAAGCACTGGATTGAAGAACTAAAGATATGCAGTCTATTACTTAGTGAGCACCTACTGTGTGTCAGGCTGGTCATACAATGGTAGGCAAGATATAGCTGCTGCCTTTAGGAAGCTTGCAAGCCTACAAGAAGAAATACAGAAAGGTAGAGGTAATTATCACAAACTGTGATAAATTAACAATAAAACAGAGACATGCACAATGTGCTCTGGGGACACAGAACAGAGATATAAAATCCAAAACATATTGGAGAAAGTAAGGTATCAGGTCATCCAGGAGAGGTTTGCAACATGGTTATGTTTTGAAAAAATCAGTAAAATCAGTCAATTGCAAAAGGATTTTCCATGAAACAAGGAACCACATTTGAAAATGTGAGGATATCTGAGCTCAGTGTTTTCAGGAACACTGACTGGTTTAATGTTAGTCTCTTCCCCAAGTTAGTGACACAGAGGTCCTAAAACCCTTGTAAATTCTCAAGTGATAAGAGCATTAGTAGCAGCTTATGTAAGAATAAGGTGACTTGAGGTTCCTGGAGGGGCACTGATCTCCAGAAAGATGAAGCCATGATTAGAAGTTGGAATTGTCAGCTTCCTCCTCCACTTCTCTAGAGAGGAAGAAGGGCTAAAAATTGAGTTAACACTTTATTGTGTCTATATAAGATAGCTCCCATAAAATCCCAATAACATTGTGTTTAAAAAGCCTCCAAGTTAGCAAATACACCTACATAACGGGAGGCTGATGTGCTCCCAATTCCACAAAGGACTGAGGCCCCTATTCTTGGGACACTCCTAGACCTCGTCCTATATATCTTGTCAGTTGGTTTTTCATCTGTATCTTTTATCCTACCCATTAATAAACCAGTAAATGTAAGTAAGTTTTCCTTGAGTTTTGTGAGCTACTGTAGTAAATTATTGGACCCAAAGAGAGGGTCATGGGGACCTCAGATTCATAGCTGAACAGTCAGAGAAGCACAGATGACAACCTAGACTTGGGGTTGGCATCTAAAGTGGTACTGTCCAGTCATGTGGGACTGGTTCCTTAACCTGTATCATCTAGCACTGTCACCAGGTAGATCATAGCAGGATCAGAACTGAGTTAAAGCCCTGGCCGGTTGGCTCAGCGGTAGAGCGTCGGCCTAGCGTGCGGAGGACCAGGGTTCGATTCCCGGCCAGGGCACACAGGAGAAGCGCCCATTTGCTTCTCCACCCCTCCGCCGTGCCTTCCTCTCTGTCTCTCTCTTCCCCTCCTGCAGCCGAGGCTCCATTGGAGCAAAGATGGCCCGGGCGCTGGGGATGGCTCTGTGGCCTCTGCCTCAGGCGCTAGAGTGGCTCTGGTCGCAACATGGCGACACCCAGGATGGGCAGAGCATCGCCCCCTGGTGGGCAGAGCGTCGCCCCATGGTGGGCGTGCCGGGTGGATCCCGGTCGGGCGCATGCGGGAGTCTGTCTGACTGTCTCTCCCTGTTTCCAGCTTCAGAAAAAAATGCAAAAAAAAAAAAAAAATGCAGAACTGAGTTAAATTGCAGGACGCCAGCTAGTGTCACAGAAAATTGGGAAGAAGCACCCCCACATATCCGGTGTCAGAAGCATTGTCAGTACGGAAGTAGTATGGGAGTAAAGGAGAAACACAGGAGGAAAGACTGGATTTTCCCAACTCAGAACCAGTCACAAAGATGAGGAACACTAGAGAGAACAGGAAGTTTGCAAACGTGGTTTGGGGCATGTTGAATCTAATCTGGTTGTGAGACAACACATTAGTCAGGGTAAGTGATATTGTTACAACTTTTACAACTCAACCTCCCAAATCTCAGGGGCTTACCACCATAAACGTTTATTTCTTGGCCAGTTGGTATTGAGATGGATGGTGACCTGTGCTGTACAATCATTTAGGGCCTTATATACTCAATGTGTGCCTTCAAGGTCACCTTGGTGGTGTCAAGCACTACATGGGGGAAAAGAGACTGAAGAACGCATACCTACTCCTGAGTGCCTATACCCAGAAGTAACATATCGCCTTCAGTCACTTTCTTCTGACAAGAACTAGTCACTGAATGCAAGAGGACGGGGGTTATGAGAGGAGGCTGGGAATAGTGCCTTGTGTGTCTGAGGAGAAGAAGACATCGCCCTTATCCAGCCAGTCTCTGCCACAAATTGCTGAGTGGAGTCTTCAAAGGCAAATGGACACTCAGAGCAAAATGTAAGCTAATGATATATTTGAGAATGAATCAACGGGATCCCAAGGGCAGGGACACAGCCAAGCCCCAGGAACAGACTCAGACCAGGGCTTTAAGGGCTCACTCCACTTCTGTCGTCTCTTCTTTTTGGTTTCTCAGTCTATATGGTAAAAACATGACCTCTGATAGCTACCAGCCCAGTATGTGGTAGGTAAGCACATAAAAAAAAAAAAGATTAACTTTAAATTTCTTTTTTGGTTCCAATTCCAAATTTCTAGGAAAAATTCCTGATTGGTCCAGTGTAGGTTGTTTGCCTATCCCCTGACCATTTATTTGGCAGAATCAGGTCACATGCCTCTAAGAGTCTCATTCCACCCTATGGCTGGGGGGAGTCAGGAGAGGATCAAGCCCAGGAGATGTGGGGAAGGTGAGAGAGAGAAGAAAAGGGGCAAGGGAACCCAATCAGTAACCACTATGAAAATTCATTGGAATAAATATGGCAGCAGAAGCCTTCAAAAGAGGGAATTGATCAAAAAGAGACTACAATGGGAAATGTGCCCTAGCTGAAATCCTAGAAAATATCAATAGCTAAGTAGTATCGATACCAGGTAGAGAAAGATGAGCCTACAAAGAGGTTTACAAAGAAGAACCTCAGGTACATGTGATGTCCGGGTAGGAGAGAGGCTTAGAGGGTGAGGGGCTGTTGCACAGAAGGAATGAGAAGGGTGAGAATCAATGTCAAGAGACCACAAGATTTAAAGCTACAACAAAGATGAACCTCGGAAACATCATGCTAAGTGAAAAGAGTCAAACACAAAAGACCACATACTGCACAATTCCATTTCTATACAGTTTCCAGAGTAGGTAAATCCACAGGGACAAAGGGCTGACTAGAGATTGCCAGGTCCTGGGAAAGGGAGGAATAGAGAGGGCACGTTTAATAGCTATGAAGTTTTTTGGGGGGGTGGGGGTGGGGGTAGGGGTGATGAAATGTTCTTCAATTAACTCATGGTGATGTTTGCATAACTTTATGAATACACTAAAAGCCACTGAATTATATACTTTAAAATGGTTAAAATGATAAATTTTATGTTATTTGAATTTTCCCTCAATGTTTAAAAAATTTAAGCTACAAAAGTAAAGCAGGTGATGGTTGTGGATAAGAAGCAGCATTTGTTTTATTTTTAATTGGAAGAGTCTTGAGTGTGTTATGTGTAAAGGGAAAGACACAATAAAGAAAGAAGTTAAGTATTTAGAAGAAAGGGATAATGTTAGGGTTTTGTCCTGACTGGATATTTAGGATAAATAACAGGTTTAAACTTGAATTGAAGAAAAAGACACCATATTTTCCATGAGAGAACCCCCACGGAAAGAATGAATCCCAGAGCCAAAAATTTGGTAAGAGAAAGCCAGTGAATGGAAGAAATTCTCTGCTTTTCTCCAATAAAGTAATGGGCTTTGGGGCAACCATTTTAGACCCTTAAAATATTATGATAGCTTAGAGTAAATTTTTCTCAACTCTTTCATTAATTAGGAAGCTTAAATAACTTTCCCCAAGTCATGGTTTCCCATCATACCCTGAGAACTTTTTCACTAAATACTGAGAAACAGAAGAAAAAGAAGAGAGGAACTTTGGAGCCCGTTGGAAATCATTGAATCTCAGCTCCATTACTTTGGCACCTTGGTCATGTTGCTTAACCTTCTTTGTTTTATTCTCGCATATACAAAATAGGGAAAATATCTACTTTTGAGTCATAACAGTTTGTAGCCCAAGGATAGGCATATATATAATAAGCTTTCTTCTCCCCCTTTTCCTGCTGCATTCCAACCTCATGATTGCTGGAATTTGTAGAAATCTGGCAACTGATAAGGAGGACATTATTGTGTTTTTATTTGACATGTCTTTTTTTGGACAAAGATATAAAGGATCAAATAGCACAGCTTACCTTCCTGTAGGGCCTCAGGAATATAACATCAGAGAGATAAAAGTAAGCATAATGACAGCTGATCTGAGAGAATTATACATGATGAACAAATCAAAGGGGTGGGGAGTCAAAGAGCGATTTTCTGAGTGTGGTTCCAGGATACACAATATGACATATGGCGACCCACTAACCAGCACAAAGCCTCTTGGAAGCAAGAGGGCCTGTGATGACCATCCCCAGAGGTTGGGGTTGGTATCAAGAAGGCAAAGCACTCAGGATGCAATGTGTGAAAATGGGAAATAGCTGTTCAAAGAACTCCACGGTCCACCAACATGACCACAAAAAGGCTATTCTAACGGAGGTACTGCTGTGACAGGTGTCTTCTCTTGTGACATTTGTGTGCGGAGCAGCTGAGGAGCTGTCAGCTTAGAACAACAATGCATCAAAAGATTTACAGAATCAACAATGTGATCCCATAGAGTACTGTGTGTGAGAGACATACGGAGCAACCAGAGCCCAAGAAAGATAACCAGAGAAGAAAGTGGAGTTATTACATTCAGGACTGAAGGGGGACTCTGCAAAGAATGTGTTCATCTCATATCAGTTATTTTTGTTGGGTAAATTAAGGATCATAAATGCACCAGAGGAACCTGTAATTCAAAGAAGACACCCTTTGGTACTATGCATCATTAATTGTAAATAATCGCTTTTTCTTAATTGTGGACTTTGCTATGCCTAATGTGTCAGTTGGTATTTATTAGGTTTTGCTGATGTAACAAATCTCAGGAGCTTACAATGAGCCATTACTCCTTGTTTACATTACATGTTGGATGTGAGTTGGCTACTTCTCATAATTTCTTCATTCTGGGGTCTGGGCCGAAGGAGCAGTCCCCATCGGTGCCTACGCTTTTCCTGGCAGAGGAGGGAAGAAGCGATGGTGGCTGAGCAGCTGAGGAGCTGTCAGCCAAGAACAACTATTGATTTACCGAATCAATAGTGTAAACCCATAAAGTACTGTCTGTGTGAGACACAAGGAACAACCAGAGCCACAAGGTGGTTGGTGGCTCTTACAGGTTCTGCTCACATAGGGGGCTCATCAGTTCCATTTAAGTTTCATTGGTCAAAGCAAGTCACCTGGTCAAATCTGTGTCAACTGGGCAGGGAAATAGAATTGTTTTACAAGGACAGGGAGGGAAATAATTCAGAACAATATTAAAATTTATCATAAATTATAGTCTTCATGAGAAATGCACCCACATATGTGTTTCTTAAAATTTTTGAAATTATACAAGTTTAGGTTAGATTAAGCTATCTCTCTCTAAGAAAGTCCAATCAAAATGTAAGAATATCTCAAAGAAGAACTTTACAGCATCTGAGAGGCATGGTTAAATGACTCATTTAATAAGTATCATTCCTGTTAACCCGTATATTTTTTTATTAGGCAGCCATCTTTGTGCAAACAAAGAAAACCTAACCCCGTGTTAATAAAATCCAACGGGAAACTATTTCATATGTAACTGGAAAAGCTCAGAATAGGTATAGTTTTATGCATGGCTAGGCTCACAGGTCCATAAATATCTGAAAGATCCCGTCTCTTTGCCTTTCAGCACTTTGGCATGTCAATCTGATCTATTCCCTTCATTCTTAGGCATGCTTCCCACCCTCATCAATTTCTGTGGTGACGATGGCACTGACAGTTTTAGTATATTCGACCAACCTAGCGACTACAGTGAAAAAGGGAATGTCTTTCTAAAATCCTTGGCAAAATTTCCAAGAAGGATCCATTTGATTCAGCGTTAGTCATGTGTCCACCTCTGAAACCAGGAAACAGAGTTCTGAAGGCAGGCCTCAGTCACCTGTCCATCTAAGCAACTAGAGGCTGGGGGTAGAGGGTCTCCTGTACCTCATAGAATGAATAGGATTGTTCTAGTGATGAGAAGGGGGTTGCTGACCCATACTCCACCTGAAAATGTCTAAGGTAAAATTATTTCTTTTCCTGTTCACCAAGTATCAGCTGTTTCTTTCATTCTGTCTCCACAATGAATCAGCCTAATGCCACCAGCTCCTGCTAAGCCAAAGAACTAACATTCTGTCAAATTCAACAATTTTATTCCTAATTTTATAAAGTCCGAAAGGAAATCAGTAGAGAGGTGTACTGTACTTTGCTATAGTCATTACATTGTATGCTTAATGCATCTTCCGTATCCTCACCCGTACATGAGGAAACCATAGTAGTCTTATTTACCACAACCTTATTCCCATATGAACAGGGAATATTGTAAATTGCTTATTTAAGGTTTTTTTTCTTGCTACAATGCCTTCAATTATTTATCCAGTCCTAGGTGTAATGAAATATTATAATTCATTCTCATAGACATAAAATAAAGTACTTCTTAATTATTCAAATTTAGGTGGGGGTTTTTTTTTCTAAGCAAAGCAAACTCCTTTCCCCTGCAGAGTGAGCACAAGGCTATCAGAATGACTTAACACAGATCCATTTTGTCAAAAGCTTTTTAGCAGCAAACCAAACAATGAAAGCCCATTCTGCAAGGTGCGGGAGAGTTTCTCAGTTGAGGATCGAGAATGAATTTGATTTTCACCCTCTTCAGAGCCTCTCCCACTCGTGACAGTCTCCTCCATTTTGGAGGAAAATCTCTGGGCTCATCTGTGAATCCCAAAGTCTCTTCTGATCAGCTTTGTTTACCCCTTCCTCTCAGCGGTTCTCCCAGTCAAATCAGAAATTAAGGTTTATCAGAATTAGGCAGGTGTTGCCGCCTCGAGACTTGAATGTGCTTAAAATTCATCCTTGAAATGTTATACAACGATGTTCTTTTTTATAGCACTGGGTACTTTTTTTTTTTAAGTTTCTAATTTGGTTTCTTGGGTGTTTTCTTCTTGTTTTTCTTTTCAAGGGCACACTTCAAGTAGAAAAACTTTCTGGAAAAGTGACAGATACACTGCTGCTCTCATTGGCCCTTTAAAGTTTCCACCTAGAAAAAAATAGGTTCCTAACACCTTTGATTGTTTCTGAACTATCTTCTAATACATAACAGTCTTTAGCTGAGGCTTCCAAAGTGGTCTGGTGTATCTAGCATTATCAGAAACAACTGAGTATTTCATACCTTAATGGTGTTTATTGTGTTTTACTTTATTTTACATTAATCTGATGTTACATTTCCCCGGATTGGAAAATATCCTGCTAATACTTTGTTAAAGAAAAGAAAAAAAGAGCTTGACAATAGTTACAGCGATAAGAACAAGTTTCATTCGGAAACTATTGCAATAGGGGAAAAGAAATCTCAATATAGAACTAGGCTCAAATATGAATACAACAGGGACAAGTTAGGATTTCCGGCCAAGGGGGTTGGTGATGTCAGGGAATGGAAAATTACTATAAAGGAGTATTTCTAGCTAAACAGGCTGGATAGGATTTCTGCTGAAGGCAGACTAGGAGTGAGGAATTTAATCAGATGTAGAGGGTGATTAGACATCAGGGGTGGGGGATGCTCGCTAAACTGGCTCAGCCAATCTGGGCTAACTCAGAGCTCTGCAAGATGGACACAAAAGTCCAAATGGCAAGGCCTAGTTGGCAAGAGAGTTCCTGGGGGTCTGACTGAGTTTGGTCAAGGGAGAGGCTTTGTCAGCAATTTCTCCCTGCTGTGAAGAGTTGCAGTAATTGAATTCCAAAGGCAGCTGTGCAAGTCCCCGCCCCCGTCACTGGCTGTCGGCTCACTGCGGCCCTGCTCCCCACTGCTCTCCAGGGCTGAGCCGGCCAGACGCTGCGCGCTGTTCCCCAGTTTTGCTTCATTCCCCTTGGAGAACTGTGAGCTTCCTGCCGGCAGGGGTCGCGCTTTCTCAACTTTGTCTCACCTGAAAGACCAGAGTAGCTGCTCAACAAACACTTCTTAACTTAAATGATTTCCTTTTCCTGGAACTTGCTAAGATAATATATCAGGGGTCCCTTTCCAGCGTCAGTTTTCCTCAGTCGACTGAACAGTGTTTGGGAACGACCACAGGACGACCTCACTGTCCCGCTAGTTTACTGGTATAATCTTCCAGTGGCTTGCTCAATCTCTTTTTGTTTCAGTTTCCTCATCTGTAAATGAGAAGCACTACATTCCGAGCACTGTCTACTGCATGGGGCTATTATAAATGTCAAACGAATTATCTTGGTCAAAGGATTTGGTAACCTTGAAAAGGCTATGACTGTTTTTTCTACAGGAACACAGGACCTAAAACATTCACACTCAATATAAGTTTGCACATAAGGGAGATAAGCTTGAAAAGCAGCTTGACCTCCTTCTGAAATCATCAGGACCAGTTTCAAAACATGTAAATTATAAGAAATAATATTTCAAAAAAAGCCAACAAGTCAGATCAGATATTCTTTGAATGGATTATTCCACATTTTTTTTTTTTAAAGGTGCAATAGAAGAGTTGCAAGCATATGAAATATCTTCCTCTCCATGATTTGGTTTTCAATATGTTTTTGTTTAGAGAGAAAGAGAGAGGGAGAAGGAGAAACATCACTCTGTTGTTCCACTTATTTATGCATCCATTGGTTGATTCTCATACGTGCCCTGACCAGGGACCACACCTACAGACTGTGTATCAGGAGGATGTTTCAAACAACCAGGCTACCTGGCCAGTGTCTGCTTTTAAATTTACCCAGGATATCGGGCATCTTCTTACAGACTATGACACCTGTGTGCTGTACTATATTATATATTTTACAAATTTCACTTATACTTAGGTCTCAAGATTCATCACTCTACAAGAGCACCAGCTTTCAGAGCATTGATGGACCCTAATTGATTTACTATTTCTAAGAGCACGTTCACCACTGTGCTTTGTCCACTTTAGGGTTCGATTTCACTCGTACAGAGCAAAGATGTTTTTAACTAGTGTAACTGACTTCCCAAAGGAAGCACAATTAAAAGGAAAGTCTATGTAGTTGTAAACTATTGCTTAAAGCTGTTGCTGACCAATTAAATCATCAATGATTATCAGTGTGTTTTAACGAGTGGTCTGCAGACCCATCAGACAGAAATTTCGTGCTGGTCTGCAAAACAGTTAACCATCCTGATGTTGTAGGATGATTATAGACTCAATGATCTTAGTCAAATTTGCTTATGTTCAGAGTGATTTCTGCCTTAGTGGTCCTCAAAATAATTCTCCCGTTTTCGCCAGTCTCCAGGTGTAAAAAGGTTGAAAATCACTGGATTTAGTGGTATTTTAATTTAAACAAAGTTATAATTTTATCTGCTATTTATTCTAATTGTGCCCTTCTTTCAGATACCCTTCTCACCAGATACTTGGTTCTCAAAACTCAGTAGTGACAATACCTATAGAATTTATGGTGTGGCCTGCAGTTTACCAGGAATAGAGTATTTTTCATGGTCCTTAGTGTTACATGTATTGACTTGTATATTTTGTTCCTTTCACTTCCTGTTACAATCTTTCTTTTAATTATGCTAATTGTACAGAACCAAATGACCATATTTCTTTGAGGGGACAAAATGGTCTGTTCCACGTTACAGTGAAATGCTGATTTCCCACTAAAAAGCAAATTCTACCTTTCAGAAGGTTGACTAGGCTGGTACTTAAAGAATCACAGCTGGTTAAATTTAGAGCATTGGAAAAGATCCAATCCAAGAATATTCTTTGGATTTAGGCCTATAACATTTTTATTTGATAGTGTATAGGAAGGAAAATAAAAACATTCATTTTAAGCTCTTGCCTTTTTGCATGTTGTCCTTCTGTGATAGGCAAATGGGTGTTGATAGTGGTGTTGACTCAAAATCATCACTTCCTTTAAATGATGTATTTTAATTGAATTACACCAATTTAAAGGGGCTTCTGTTTGCAAATGTTTACACTGAAACTATCCTTTGTTACTTCTTTCTATGTTGCCTGCTTTTTTGTTGGCTTCACTCCATTTTGCAACTCTGTCTTAGAGCCTCTACCTTCCGTGAGATGTGACAGGGTCATGAGTATCTGAGAATCCGTACTCATTGCTGCAATATGGAACTTTTCTCTGACAATTTTTTCACTTACCAACTGATTCTGATTCATCCAGCTCACACTTTGGCTCAGGATACAACCTGCTGTCCATTCCCAATCCCAGGCTCTTAGTTGCCATTTCTGCAAATCTACTCACTTTATCACTATTCCTCTAAATGCGCATCTAAATCACCTAGAATGGTGATGAAAATGCCTATTTCTGGGCCTCATCCCAGATCTAATGAATCAGGATCTGGGACTGAAGCCTGAAGATTTGTATTCACCAACAACTTTCTCCCGAAAGATTCTGAAGTTTGAGCACGGCTCTCTGTTCAGCCAGCTTGCTCTTATAACGTCACTTCCCAACCTCTGTGAAAGTCGTCGCGTATGTGCCCTAGTTCAGTGGCCGGCAAAGTAAGGCTCGCGAGTCACATGCAGCTCTGGCTCCTTGAGTGTAGCTATTCCACAAAAAAAACACATGCCCTAGGCCGGGGGGCGGGAGGTCGGTGGGTCAGGCGACAGGAGACATGCCGCAGGATACGCAACCCGGGGGAGGCGCACTCGACTCATGCACGACTTGAGTGAGCATGCGGGTCACCAGCCCCGCTTTGCTGACCACTGCCCTGAGTGAGCATGCGGGTCACCAGCCCCGCTTTGCTGACCACTGCCCTAGTTGAGGGAGTGCCAGGTGCTATGACATTGAAAAGCCTAGATCTCAGACGGGAAGTGGGGTTGGGGTGGTGAGGTGATGCTCCCTTCTACACAGTCTTTATGAGCCTGAGCCTGACAGAGGTTCTCCAAGGTCACCCTGCGTGTAAACATCCAGCCAGCCAACCAGGAAGAAGAGGGTGGGGTCCCCTAGGCTGTGCCTGTGGGGCTGGCCTGCAAGTGGCTTCCATCACATCTGCCTGTCTCCTTACGGTGGAAACTTGAGACTCTCCCTGGATGCCTAGAGGTGCTGGGAAAGGCACGCGCTGGGCAGCTGCTTCCCAGCAACCACTGTGCACCCTGGGCACGGAGCACAGCTCCGCTGGAGCCCCGGCGCCTCCGCCATCAAGTGCCACCAGGGTAGGAAACAAGCTGCATGGTTCTGCCACAGACTCTGGAGTGTCAGAGGCCTGTTATTCAAAGACCCTCACTTCCAGTTTTCCTACCCAAGGAGGAAAGCCAGGCCTCCTCAAGGTTTGTCTCTGGAACCATTTGAATCCTCAACATTTCTTTTTCTTAACATTTCTGTGGGCTATCTTGAAACACAAGCAGATTTTTTTTTTTTATCTTTCTGAAGCTGAAAATGGGGAGAGACAGTCAGACAGACTCCCGCATGCGCTCGACCGCGATCCACCCGGCACGCCCACCAGGGGGCAACGCTCTGCCCACCAGGGGGCGATGCTCTGCCCCTCCGGGGCGTCGCTCTGCCGGTGACCTGAGCCACTCTAGCACCTGGGGCAGAGGCCAAGGAGCCATCCCCAGCGCCCGGGCCATCCTTGCTCCAATGGAGCCTCGCTGCGGGAGGGGAAGAGAGAGACTGAGAGGAAGGAGAGGGGGAGGGGTGGAGAAGCAGATGGGCACTTCTCCTGTGTGCCCTGGCCGGGAATTGAACCTGGGACCCCTGCACACCAGGCCGATGCTCTACCACTGAGCCAACCGGCCAGGGCCAAAACACAAGCAGATTTTATTAAATTTTAGCGATGAGCTATATAAATATTATAATACATAAAAATTAGTGAGTGAATTTTTCAATATGTTCCTAATATTGAAAAACAAAAACAGTTGTGTGTGTATAATTGTGTATGTGTGTGTGTGTGTATATATATATATAGTTGTGTATGTATACTTATACATATATATTATATATTTATACATATGTTTGCCTATACACAGGGGTAGTAAAAAGTAAATTTACAGTTGTGAGGATGTGAATCAGTTCATTCTTATATTATTTATTAATTATTGTACTATAACTGTAAACCTACTTTTGCCCACCCCTGTGTATATACACATCAATCATATATTATGTGTACATAGATAAATGTACATATTCATAAATTACATAATATCAACAATGGAGTTTAAGTGTGTGTGTGCATGTGTGTGTGCTCTGACACACAACCAATTCCAGTGGCAGATATATTTTTCCTGAATGTAAAACTTTGCTTTGTTTTTATTTTATTACTAAGGAGACATAGGGTATATCAGCTCAAGAAAAATTAGGGATTCTGTGGCCAAGTCAACATAAAGGTGATTTATGAATGCTTTCATGTGCCTTTTGAGGCTTATATCTCACTATTCTATTTCTTTCAGATAAAACTGAAAGGAAAAAAATCAGCAAAGTTTGAAAAATTGCCTTCTAGCTTAAACAATACCTGTTACACTGAACAATTGTAACAGACATGTTATTCTAACGGGCACAGGACTACTCTAGAGTTTAAAAATCTATTTGAAGTTCTCAACCTGAAATAAACTATGAGTCATAATTTTGTATATATGCATTGATTTGTTGGTAATTTTCTCAGAAGTCTTTCAGAATCAAAGATGCATTAGCCTTGCTTTTATTCATTTATGAATTCAATTGTTTAACAAATATTCACTGGGAAACTACCAAGTGGAAGTCTGCTGTAAGCCCTGAGGAGACAATAATGAACAATAACAAAGTAAAACATGCCAAGAGTAGGGAGTAAATGGGGTAAGGTTATGGAGTGTGACAGGGGCTATTATTATATGTATAGAAGATGATTGGGAAAGGCCTTCTGAGCCGTGATCATGTGAGCCAGTGAGGGGCAGCGGTGTGCCCCAGACATGTTCAGGAGGTGAGGGCACCAGGCAGACGTCAGGGAGAGTGCTGACGCTCTGATGGAAGAGAGCTAGGGACGTATCCCTATTTCACCAGACGGCATCATCCTTCTTGAAGAAAGGATCAACTACACACTTGTATTTGTTCATTCTAATAAAATGGTCAATTAGGAACTGTATTCAACTGCAAAGTAAGAGAAATATTATATAAAAAAGCAGGAGCTTAAACAAAATAGGGCATTTTCATTTTCCATGACGATGAAGTCAGGGAGCAGATAATGGAAGGGTGGTAGGGACTTCATCATATCAACAAGGTTCCATTTTCCTACCTGCTTGTCTTTTCCTTTCTTAGTGCCTGGGTTTCACCTTCAGGTTTACCTCATGGTCACAATACAGCCACTGCAACTCTTAAGATTACATCTTCATTCCAGGTAGGAAAGAAGAAAAAATGAGCGCCTTGTAACCGAGTCTACTCTCCAGATCCCTACTCTCACTGCCAGCTTCTGAGGCACTTCCCCACAAGTCTCACCTACCGGCTTCTTCTTACCGATCACCAGTCCATTGGGTCATACAGCCTCTTTATCTGCAAGGAAGATTAGGAGATATGTTTTTATTTGACTGCATTGCAGTCCTCAAAAAGATCAGGCATTTACAAGGATGAAGGGGAGAATCGGTAACAGTAGACCACTAAAACCAAGACATCACGGCTTTAGTTACAAGAGGAAAATATTAGAGAACCTCCATTCTATAATGAAATACGAGGAGCCTCAAGTCCGATTACTCTGTGAAGTGCTTGTCCTCCTAGGTTACATAATGCCTAGCTCGGTATACGTGTTCGGCGCTTACTCATTATCTCTCTTTTTCAGTCCCCGCACATATCTCATCATTTGTAATCTCCTTATGTGGTTGTAATCCCCCAAGGAGGCCTAGAAATAGCAAATCTCTTCCCTGAATTGAGAAACAAAATAACACAGAAGCAGATGGAAGCCAACTATCATTTTAGTTACTCATAGAGACCACATTGGATGGCACAGTTTCAAGTTTATCAGCCAGTAGCTAATACTGAACCCCGAAATAATTCTTTTCTACCTGAAATGCCGGACACCTCCTACAGAAAAACAAACAAACAACAACTCACTCCCAAGAGTCAAACATGCTCAGTTACTTTTTACAAATTTAACAGTCAGATAAGCCACTCCACCGGCCAGTAGCAGAGTCTTTTCATTCATTGTCACCTCTAGCTGGAAAAAAAAACCTGAGTTGTGGGACAGACGTTCTCCCAACACTCATGGTCTCTGGTAATTATGCCAGAGACCCCCAGGCAATTATGCATCTCAGAATGCACACCCTGTCTGTACCCTTCCCATAGAATCTGCTTGAACCAAACGAACGCATCAGCCCTGAGCCTAAGCCTTAAAAAGGCCACTTGTTGCTTCCATTGCTCTCTTGAGACCTACAAGAAGAACACCCTGCTAAAACAGCTGCATGGAAAGGCCACTTAGAGGGAGGGGGGCCCTGAGATTACAGAAAGGGAAAAGGAAGTCCCCCTTCCCCAGGGTTCCAGCTCAACCCAGCTCCCTGCTGACTCATCTGCATAACCTCAGCCCCATGAACAACCACTGAGCGACCACTACACGATGAGCAGAACTGCCCAGGCAAGTCAGCCGAGATCGCACTATTGGAGCAAAGGGAATCATGGTTGTTTTAAATAACTAAGTTGTTACAAAACAATCAATAACCAAAGCAATTAAATACTGCTGTTCCTTCTGCAGTATTTTTCATACTGTTTTCCTTCTTATCTAGTCTCAGACTTAGTATAAATTACTGAACTTGAAATACTGGCTAGTTCTCAATAAATATTAGCCATTAGTATGTAAGTCTTTTGTAAATGGCAAGTGTAGTGCAAATATTCAGGGTAATAGCCATTTTAGAGCATTGTTTGCTGCTAGTAGCTTTTTCGAAACTCTATAATGATACCTCGTCTTCTGAGTGATCTGAAATTGTCATTGGTATGATTTTCTATCACTTACAGGCATCCTCTATTTTTGTGTAACACGAGGCTGGTCTTTCTTATTTGCTTCATCTTAGAAGTTCTTATGAGTGCTGTTTCTGCTTCATATTTTGAATTGCTTTCTTACCTACATTTTTCTATACTCCCTTTCTCTTTCCTCCCAATCCCTTGTTACCCACTGCCAGATCTGGCCACTGAGCCGGAAGAGGTGGTATTCCTATCGCCTAACACATCATAGGCGTGTATTTGTATGCAGCAGTCATACGCATTTGTTAATGTGTCACCTACACTGCATGGTAATCCTTGAGCGAAACTGAGAGCTAGTATTTTCCCCATTTTTGCATTTGCTAGTGTTCAGAAGTCAGCTGAAAGCTGGCTGCCTGTCTTCAGATCTAGGCATCCAGCTCCAAGCGCAAGAACAACTTGCAAATTATCTTCATGGAAGTCGTATCTTCTGAACTCTGGTAAATCTTGGTATGATGGTATGTCAAAGATACCATGTATTTAAGATCCAAAGTTTCAGAAGATTAGATTATCAATTTTCTAAATTGATTAGTCCTGGATTCATGCTGGGCTGTAAGAGAAACAGGAGGCCCAGAGGCCGAAAGCCTGGAGTCATTTTATGAGCCCATGAAAATGTTTTATTTTTTTTCCCTCATATTCAGAAGAACTGAAGTTGAAGAATAAAATTAATATATACTATTAATATAATCATCTATATGCCAACACGGTAGTCAAATATAATTTTAAATATTTTTTATGGAGGTAGAGACCTACAAAGGTAAAAGTGCCCAGAGCCCATCAAAGTCATAATGTGGCCCAAGGTTTATCAGGCAAATCGTTCTCAAAATTTAGAAGACATTAGTCTTTCCTTTGCTTTTCTTTTAATGGATTCTCAGCCACCACAGCAGTGATTCTGTTAAGCAAGGCAAGAATAAATCTCAGGAATCTGCATTCTTAATGAGCAATTGAGGTAATTCTACTACAGACTGAATTAGAGAAAAACTAAAGAAGTGCAACTGAGAAATAATGAAAGTTTTTGCCTCTAAGGAGTTGAGTTGAGCGATGGGACACATCAAGCATGAGTATGTTGCTTTTTGTTGCAACTTTTCTGTCTTGATGATTTGTTCTCACTACTTGCACATGGCACTTATTCAGCTGTAGGCTCCATGATCGGCAGCGCACCTGCACTCCCTTGAAATCCTCCTGTCTGTGTCAGATGATCCTGCGGGGAGGAACACGGTTTGTTGACTACGGGAAAACCACTTACCTTGTGGACTGGCAAACCAGATCTATCAGGTTAACCTTGAGAACAATCGAGATCGCCGTGCATTATAAAGCTGTTGCTGGGTCTGTGTACAAACGGGACCAGCTGGGTAGATGATTGAAATTCTAGATAAACAAAAACAAAAACAAATGCAGGTTTCCAAGTGAGAAGTTAGCAAGATTCTTTAGTTTTAATTTTGACTCACTTTAGATGTTTTTGATTCCCTAAGAGAAGAGTGAAATCAGGATGTTCAAGGCAAAGAGAGAATAAGAGAGACTTAGGTAAGAATGACTGATGTTCAGACTAGCCACCTCTGACCCAGGCACCCATTGGACAGATCAGAAGGGCTGGGAGGATGGCCTGTTCTCCATACATAAGCGTTTGGCATCACCCTCTGGTTGCTCGTCTGTGACAAGGGGTGTGACAGCAGCATATGTATCCGATGTTTTGGGGAACTCAGATTTATTAAATTCAGCCAGACTGCCTAGCAAAAGTCAGCTTCCGGCCAAGCCGATTATCACAGGCCAGTAAATTATTCTCTAATTAAGATGAATTGAATAGCCACCAAAGAATTTGTTCAGGAGGCAGGGCCGGAACAGAAATAGAAATCTTACCCCCTTGTAAATGGTGACATCTTCCCTGGGAGAGAACCGGTTATTGGTTATTCCCTCCAGGGCCCGGGAAATACAAGGCAGGGCTTCCTGATTGCAAAGTGCCTCATAACATTCATTATTTTATCTTCACAACAAGCATATTGGGCAGCCTGGGGATGTGATTCCCATTTTCCACAGGAGGAAACAATCAGAGAGAGATTAAGTAATTCACCCAATGTTCCAGCGTGAAAGAGGAGAGACAAGTCCAATTTTGAACTGTGAATTTCTAGCATATCATTTCACTCACTGCCTTGCCTTGCTTAAAAAATCCCAAAATAAATGTGACCGGTCTGAACATTTGAAAAGATCTCATAATTAGTTACATTACAGATGTCTTGATGGACTTGAATGCTATTTCTTGTCTGCCCCCATCCCCGTGGACATGTTGCCTGCAATTGCTTTTCTCAAGGACAGCGTTGATTTAATTGGAAAGAATCACGTTCTGGTTTCCTATTTTGGCTACCACCGTCCCCCCAGCCATATGCACAGTGGCCATCTGGAAAAATCCGTTCCTAACTTCAGGGAGTATTACATCAGTTTGCCCTAAAACTGTTTACCCACTGGCTCTGCTCTTCATTTTTCAGAAGCGGAGGAACTTCTACTTGGGTTTACTTGCAATTCTGCCTAATAACCACAACAAACAGTGGAACAGAAGCCTCCGTGGAGAATCTGAGCGCACATATAGACAATACTCTCTCAGCGCTGCTCTGTAATTTGTTCTCCTTTTTTGTCAGTTTTGGGTTTTTTTTTTATAAAGAGTTGTTTAATTCAGCTATTATTCAATGTATTCATGACTACAAGGCCTGTTTTGTTTTTTCCCTTTCCCTTTTTTTTTTTCAGACTAAGAGATACTCAAAGGTATAATCAGGCCCTTCCACAGTATTTAATTAGCCATAATTAAAAGACAGCTACACAAAGCACAGTGTTTTCAAAGCCTTTTCTTCTGTTACATGGCTAATGAATTAAGAAATTAATTGGCATTGTGAGTTATGCTAGGAAATGTCAATGAGAAAATTTTAACCGTCTCATAAAATTATCCATTTTTGTAGCTTGTGTTCTGTCTGTCACTGTGCTAAATTCAATGCCATTCCCAATTCAAAAAAAAAAAAAAATTTAAAGCAAAGCATAAGAATTTAAGAATTGGATAAGGGAGAACAGAGAAAGCAGTATGTTCTTATAGACTCATATTCTAGTAAGATTGTTTAAAGTGATCAAATCTCCAACATATGACATTAGATTTGGGAGGTTTTTTTTAAATCTCCAAATCTCTTACAGATAGTGGGTGTGGGGACTGAGGATAGCAAGGAGTGTCAGGAAGATGAACTTATTTCCTACTAATTCTGTTGCTTAATAATATGTATGGAAATGTTATACATGTGATTAATTGTAACAATAATAACAAGGTCTCATAAAATTACACTTTAATACAGAATTAGGAAAATAGTAGCTCGTGGAAATCTGCAGTCTTTCAGAGACCATTTCCCGTAGACACATGTACATGGTATCCTTGCACTTTAAAAAATATAAAACGATCTATACTTGGGCAAGAAATAAAAATCAAGTATAACCAATTTCTATTATTTACAAATAACCTAAATGCCACAACAGTAATTTTAAAATATATTGATTATCCATTTGGTTGAATATTATGCTAATAAAATAGTTTCAAAGAATATATAATGACAAAATCTTATGATACAATGTTTTATGGAAACAAAATATAAAACAATATTATCCGAATGTTTTTATAAGGCACATCTAAGTGTTTAGAGAGAATAGAAATACATTAAAATATTAAGAAGTTATAACTGAGTAGTTGAAATTACTAGAAATTTTCTCCTCTATTTTTAATAAAATACAAGGAAAATGTGCTATTTAATGATTATAATATATAAAATTGACTTTATAAAAAAGGTCAAGATCAATATATTTCTTTGAAAGAACAAGTACTCAAGCAGAAGCAAATTTTTAAATTAGATGTATGCCATGATTAAATACAACTGAAAAATTTATAAAATTTAATCTGTGTGTCTGAAGGCTTTAATGAGTCTATAGTCAAATCATATATATTTTTAACATTGTTAAGGAATTCTCTAATAAATCAAAAAAGACAAATGCCATTAGCTATTCAACATAATCAAATAGACTTTAATTTTAATTTGAACTTTATTTTTGGTCCTTAATTCTGTGCTAAACAATTTGGAAATCCAGTAATTATTAAATCAGACAGAGCAATGATCATAGAAATAAAGGTTAATTATGATTAGTAATCATTTTCATACATGTTACTATATTTGACCTTCATGTTTGTAAACAGAAATAATCCTTTCTGATCAGAGATACAGAGACATTTATCAGAGCAAAATTACTAGAGTTACCCATGTCTCTTGGCAAGTGAGAGATGGAACCAGGTGTTTGACCTCATGCCTCTGGTTTCTAATCCTGGACCAAAGTTCAGTTTGTGCCAATGTTCCATGCTGGCATCCTAAAATAATCACTCTCTCTGTTATCCATTGATGTAAGTCTGCCAAAAATATTTGCTCTTACCGTTAACTGTAACATCATCCGTAACTGGTGAGTTTGATAACACACGTTTGTAAGTGAACTGCCTTGGAGACATCAAGTCATGAGCCTGAAATGGGCTCGAATTTCCACTAGATGGCGCGTAGCCTGCTTCTCTCATCTGGTGACTGAGTTGCAGAGAATATACAGATATTTGTCACATTTTAAAAACATAATTAAATAAAATCATAACAGATATTATAGTCACATTTGTTTAAAATGCTAATTAATGTAAGGGCCTCGATTATTACTACCTTTATGAATGAGATAGTTACTTATATCTAATTCCAAAACTGTAGAAATGACCTCTGAATTCTCCAGTTTAGAAGATGAAGATATTAGTATCTCTCCTCCTTCCTTTCACCCACATTTCCCCTCCCATTTTCCATACCTGCCATCTGTACTTTAACATGATTAAAGTTGGTAATATTTACAGTCTGTCAATCAAACTTAGTTCATAGAATGAGTCTAGCCTGACCATGCAGTGGTGCAGTGGCTAGAGCATCGGATTGGGATGCGGAAGGACCCAGGTTCGAGACTCCGAGGTCGCCAACTTGAGCACAGGTTCATCTGGTTTGAACAAAAGCTCACCAGCTTGGACCCAAGGTCACTGGCTTGATCAAGGGGTTACTTGGTCTGCTGAAGGCCCACGGTCAAGGCACATATGAGAAAGCAATCAATGAACAACTAAAGTGTCACAACGAGAAACGAATGATTGATGCTTCTCATCTCTCGCCGTTCCTGTCTGTCTGTCCCTATCTATCCCTCTCTCTGAATATCTTTGTCTCTGTTAAAAAAAAAATTTTTTTTAGAATGAGTCTAAATAATGGAACTATAAATAGAAGAATATGATAACTGACAACATAATTTTTTTCACTAAACAAGTAGTTTGCAATAATCACAATCCCCTTCCTATATCACTAGTGTATGTTTGTTTTAACATGAGGTTTCCCATTTCCATTTTATCAAAAAATTCTTTGACTTTTCTTCTAATACTTCCATAGATTTATTTTTTAAATTGTAATCATTTTTAACCTCCAAGAGATCTTTCAAGTTTCTCATTTTACATTTTACATAATATTCTCTTCTTTTACTGAGAAATGTATTTTTTTTCTCAACTCTACTTGAGAATTTAATATGAATTTGTTATGTAAGTTCTAACCCGTTCCTTGAAAGAGAATTATTTTCTCAATGATTTCCTTGTTTTTCCTTTTTTTTTTCTTTCCTTCCATTTTTCTTTGCTTCTCCTTTTCTGATCTTTCTCTTATATTCCTGTGTATAGCATCTCACAGAATCCCTGCTTCCTGTCTGAATCACTCTGTGGCAAGTTTTCACAGGGTCTCGGAGTGTCTCAGTGAGACTGAGCCCCAGACGTGTATAGGCTTCCTCTCACCTCCGTCCCTTCTGGTCTCACTTCCCCACTTTCCCACCAGAGTTCTTAGAGATTACCTCCCAAATGAACTACTTGCCTCAAAATGAAGGCAGAGAATTTTCTAAAGTGTACTGGATCTTTGCCCATTCACACTAAATGTGAGGCAGCAACTGAATCAATGGTGATAAGTCATTCATTTTGTTGGAAGATTCCTACTTACCCAAATTTGGGTATTTTGTTCTTCATCACTAATACTATCTCTCAGCCTCTAGTTCCTAAAACACTGCCTATTTACCCCCAAGACATTTGGAGGTATTATTTTTCTATTTCTTTAAAAAAAATTTACTACTTAGAAAAAAATTGTTTGCTGTCGATATTGAAGTTGCCTGGGAAGTAAGTGCCTTCACTCCTGGGTGTCGAAGACATGGATGGGGAGGAGTGGGGAAGGGATTACAGTTGATTTGAAGACAACCTTGCAAATTGATGTCAGAGAAATGGCGCCGTAAGGAGCGATACCAATAAATCTCAAAAATTCAACAAGATCTTCAACCAGAGACAGAAAAATCTATCCTTGGAGCCTTCAGAAGTTCCACACTAAATGTGAAGGCAGAGGCAGCAGCAACCCCATAGCTGGATCATCAGGCTACTAATTCAGGAAGAAAAGACTAGGAGAAAGGTTCTGGGAATACAGACTCTCTCATTGGTGGAGCCTGAAAATGCTAATGAACCTCGACTGCCAACAAGACTGAAGCCCAATATATGACATCGCCATAGAGACTTATCAACTGCAAACCTCTACCTAAGTGTGCCCTAAGGGACAGAACCTGGGGTACAAAGTCACCGACCAGGAAGAGGGAGAGAAAAGAAAAAGCAAGAAGATAACCTCTCAAAATCAAGAATAATCCAAAGACTTCATAACCTATCCCATTTTATTATATTTGTTCCTTTGATTCTCTTATCTTCTTGTCTTGATTATTTTCTTCCTCTTCCAATTTGGTCATTTAATTCTCTGCTGGTCTTACTCTCTCCTTGATCTACACTACCTATAAGTGTTACATCTCTCATTATCTTTTCTTTCTTCTTCCTTTCTCTCTATGAGGGTTGCACTCCAAAACCCTTAACTCTCTCTCTCTCCTTTTATTCTTTTTTCTTCTTTTTGTGTTTTCCTCTTTCTTTTTTTTCTCCCTCTATATTAGTTTCTTTTTTCTCCTTTACTTTTCCTCTAATTCAATCCTCAATCACGAACAAATTATCTGAAACTCAAGTATTTCTTTGTGGCGTTTTGGGGTTTTTTCACTTCACTCTTTTAACTCACTAGCAGTGCTCCTAACCCTGGCTCTCCATTTTATCTAGTTCTTGCTCCACTAAATACAATAGTAATTTTTTTAATTTTTCCCCCTTTTTTCCATTTCCCTCTTATTCCTCTCATCATATCTCTTAGTCAACTATCACCCAAAAGCAAATTATTTTATTCTTGACCCAAATTTTTTCCTTTTTTGCATTTTGTGGGTCCATATCCCCTTTTTTTGCCCCTTTATCACTTCTCCCCAACTCAGGCCCTCCATTATAGGTACTTTTTGTTCTACTTAGCACAATATAATTCACAGTTCACCACAAGATTTTCTCAAGAAGGAGGGGAGAGGAGAGGAGAGGAAAAAAAGGGGGGAAATAATAATTTTTTAATTTATTCTTTTTTTAATTTTTTTAACTTTTTATTCTTTATTAATTCTCATTAATACTATCAACAAAACCACCCTCAGATGCCATTAAGAAAAAAGAAATCGAATATCATGGATACAAAAAACAGAGAGGTAGAACAAATAGAAGAGAGAAAATCTATGGAGAAAAAATTTAATATATTGGAAACCTTGGAG
This sequence comes from Saccopteryx bilineata, assembly GCF_036850765.1. Lineage (NCBI taxonomy): Eukaryota > Metazoa > Chordata > Mammalia > Chiroptera > Emballonuridae > Saccopteryx > Saccopteryx bilineata. The sequence goes on along the minus strand of NC_089494.1, from coordinate 21,914,846 downwards.
CTAAATGACAGAGAATTTAAAATAGAAATCCTAGAGATACTCAGAGATATACAAGAAAACACAGAAAGGCAATTTAGGGAGCTCAGAAAACAACTCAATGGACACAAAGAATATATTACCAAGGAAATTGAAACTATAAAAACAAATCAAACAGAGATGAAAAACTCAATTCACAAGCTGAAAAATGAGGTAACAAGCTTAGCTAATAGAACAGGCCAGATAGAAGGTAGGATTAGTGAAATAGAAGACAAGCAACTTGAGGCACAACAGAGAGAAGAAGAAAGAGACTCAAAAATTTTAAAAAATGAAAAGAGAAAGCCCTACAGAAATTGTCTGACTCCATCAAAAAGACTAACATAAGAATAATAGGTATATCAGAGGGAGAAGAGAGAGAAAATGGAATGGAGAACATATTCAAACAAATAATAGATGAGAACTTCCCAAGCTTGTGGAAAGAACTAAAGCCTCAAATTCAAGAAGCAAACAGAACTCTGAGATTTCTTAACCCCAACAAACCTACACCAAAGCACATCATAATGAAATTGGCACAAACCAACGACAAAAAATTCTCAAGGCAGCCAGGGAAAAGAAGAATACAACATATAAAGGAAGGCCCATTAGATTATCATCAGATTTCTCAACAGAAACTCTAAAAGCTAGAAGAGAGTGGACCCCAATATTTAAAATCCTGAAAGAGAGGAACTTTCAGCCACGAATACTATACCCATAAAAGCTATCCTTCAAATATGAAGGAGAAATAAAAACATTCACAGATACAGAAAAGATGAGCAAATTTATCATCAGAAAACCCCCACTCCAGGAATTACTAAAGGGGGTTTTCCAACCAGATACAAAGAACAAAACAAAGCAAAACCACAAGTAAAAGCTCCACCAAGAACACAATAAAACAAATTTAGCCTGACCTGTGGTGGCACAGTGGATAAAGCGTCGACCTGGAAATACTGAGGTTACCAGTTCGAAACCCTGAGCTTGCCTGGTCAAGGCATGGGAATTGAGGCTTCCAGCTCCTCCTCCTTGTCTCTCTCTCCTCTCTCTCTGTCTCTTTCTCCTCTCTAAAATGAATAAATAAAATAAAAATTTAAATTAAAACCAAATTTAAACTGTGACAACAAAAAAAAAGGGGGGAGGAGAGGACGGACATTAACAGTAGCAAAGGACAATGGAGTGCAAAAGTACTTACAAGATAATGCACTACAATGTATAGGGTAGAAACCCTTTTCATTACTTAATGGTAACCATCATTGAAAAAACCACCACAGAAGCACATGATTTAAAAAAGATAGCAACAGAGAAAAGATGTATGGAATACAACCAAACAAAAACAAAAGATAGAAAAATGAAAGAGAAGAATCAAACAAGACACAAAACTAACAGAAAGCAATGTATACAATGGCAATAGGAAACTCACTAGTGTCAATAATTACACTAAATGTAAATGGATTAAACACCAATAAAAAGGCACAGAGTAGCAGAATAGATTAAAAAAGAAAATCCAACTGTATGCTGCCTACAAGAAACTCATCTAAGCAACAAGGATAAAAACAAATTCAAAGTGAAAGGCTGGAAAACAATACTCCAAGCAAATAACATCCAAAAAAAAGGCAGGCATAGCAATACTCATATCTGATAATGCTGACTACAAGACAGTAAAAATACTCAGAGATAAAAATGGTCATTTCATAATGATTAAGGGGACGCTGAATCAAGAATACATAACAATTCTTAATATATATGCACCAAACCAAGGAGCACCAAAATATATAAGACAGCTACTTATTGACCTTAAAACAAAAACTGACAAAAATACAATCATACTTGGAGACCTCAATACACCGCTGAAGGCTCTAGCTCAGTCATCCAAACAGAGACTTAACAAAGATATAGTGGCCTTAAACAAAACACTAGAGCACCTGGATATGATAGACATCTACAGGACATTTCATCCCAAAGTGACAGAGTATACATTTTTCTCCAGTGTACATGGATCATTCTCAAGAATTGACCATATGTTGGGCCACAAAAACAACATTAGCAAATTCAGAAAAATTGAAGTTGTACCAAGCATATTTTCTGATCATAAAGCCTTGAAACTAGGATTCAACTGCAAAAAAGAGGAAAAAAATCCCACAAAAATGTGGAAACTAAACAACATACTTTTAAAAAATAAATGGGTCAAAGAAGAAATAAGCACAGAGATCAAAAGATATATACAGACAAATGAAAATGACAATAAGACATATCAGAATCTATGGGATGCAGCAAAAGCAGTGATAAGAGGGAAGTTCATATCACTTCAGGCATATATGAACAAACAAGAGAGAGCCCAAGTGAACCACTTAACTTCACACCTTAAGGAACTGGAAAAAGAAGAACAAAGACAGCCCAAAACCAGCTGAAGAAAGGAGATAATAAAAATCAGAGCAGAAATAAATGAATTAGAGAACAGAAAAACTATAGAAAAAATTAATAGAACAAGGAGCTGGTTCTTTGAAAAGATCAACAAAATTGACAAACCCTTGGCAAGACTTACCAAGGAAAAAAGAGAAAGAACTCATATAAACAAAATCCAAAATGAAAGAGGAGAAATCACCACGGACATTATAGATATACAAAGAATTATTGTAGAATACTATGAAAAACTTTATGCCACTAAATTCAACAATCTAGAAGAAATGGATAAATTCTTAGAACAATACAACCTTCCTAGCCTGAGTCACGAAGAAGGAAAAAAGCCTAAACAGACCAATTAGTAGGGAAGAAATAGAAAAACTATTAAAAACCTCCCCAAAAATAAAAGTCCAGGTCCAGACAGTTATACTAGCAAATTCTATCAAATATTCAAAGAAGACATGGTTCCTATTCTACTCAAAGTCTTCCAAAAAATTGAAGAAGAAGCAATACTTCCAAACACATTTTATGAGGCCAACATAACCCTCATATCGAAACCGGGCAAGGACAGCATAATAAAAGAAAACTACAGACCAATATCTCTAATGAATACAGATGCTAAAATACTAAACAAAATACTAGCAAATCGAATACAAAAACATATTAAAAAATAATACATCACGATCAAGTGGAATTCATCCCAGAATCTCAAGGATGGTTCAACATACGTAAAACAGTTAACGTAATATACCATATCAACAAAACAAAGAACAAAAACCATATGATCTTATCAATAGATGCAGAAAAGGCATTCGATAAAATACAACACAATTTTATGTTTAAGACTCTCAACAAAATGGGTATAGAAGGAAAATATCTCAACATGATAAAGGCCATATATGATAAACCATCAGCTAACATCATATTAAATGGCACAAAACTGAAGGCTTTCCCCCTTAAATCAGGAACAAGACAGGGTTGTCCACTCTCTTCACTCTTATTTAACGTGATGCTAGAGGTTCTAGCCAGAGCAATCAGACAAGACAAAGAAATAAAAGGCATCCATATTGGAAAAGAAGTAAAGGTATCACTTTTTGCAGATGATATGATCCTATCCATCGAAAACCCCAAAGAATCTACAAAAAGACTACTAGAAACAATAAGGCAATACAGGAAGGTTGCAGGATACAAAATTAACATACAAAAGTCCATAGCCTTTCTATATGCAAACAATGAAACATTTGAGAACGAACTCAAAAGAATAATCCCTTCACGATTGCAACAAAAAAAAATAAAATACCTAGGAATAAACATAACAAAGAATGTAAAGGACTTATATAATGAAAACTACAAACCATTGTTAAGGGAAATAGAAAAAGATACAATGAGATGGAAGAATATACCTTGTTCTTGGATAGGAAGAATAAATATAATTAAAATGGCCATATTACCCAAAGCAATATACAAATTTAATGCAATTCCCATCAAAATTCCAATGACATTTTTTAAAGAAATGGAACAAAAAATTATCAGATTTATATGGAACTATAAAAACCCCCAAATAGCCAAAGCAATCCTAAAGAAAAAAAACAAAGCTGGGGGCATTACAATACCTGACTTCAAACTATATCATAGAGCCACGACAATCAAAACAGCATAGTATTGGCAGAAAAGTAGACACTCAGACCAATGGAACAGAATAAAAAGTCCAGAAATAAAACCACATATATATGATCAAATAATTTTTGATAAAGGGGCCAACAACACACAATGGAGAAAAGAAAGCCTCTTCAACAAATGGTGCTGGGAAACTGGAAAGCCACATGCAAAAGAATGAAACTCGACTACAGTTGGTCCCCTTGTACTAAAATTAATTCAAAATGGATCAAAGACCTAAATATAAAACCTGAAACAATAAAGTACATAGAAAAAGACATAGGTTCTAAGCTTATGGACCTTGGTTTTAAAGAGCATTTTATGAATTTGACTCCAAAGACAAGGGAAGTGAAGGCAAAAATAAATGAATGGGACTACATCAGACTAAGAAGTTTTGCTCAGCAAGAGAAACTGACAACAAAATAAACAGCCAACTAAATGGGAAATGATATTTTCAAACAACAGCTCAGATAGGGGCCTAGTATCCAAAATATACAAAGAACTCATAAAACTCAACAACAAACAACGAATCCAATAGAAAAATGGGAAGAGGACATGAACAGACACTTCTCTCAGGAAGATATACAAATGGCCAACAGATATATGAAAAGATATTCATCTTCATTAATTATTAGATAAATGCAAATCAAAACTGCAATGAGATACCACCTCACACCTGTTAGGTTAGCTATTATTTTTTTTTTAAATAATTTTATTTTTTTAATGGGGTGACATCAATAAATCAGGATACATATATTCAAAGATAACAAGTCCAGGGTATCTTGTCGTTCAATTATGATGCATACCCGTCACCCAAAGTCAGATTGTCCTCTGTCACCTTCTATCTTGTTTTCTTTGTGCCCCTCCCCCTCCCCCTTTCCCTACCCCATTCCCCCCTCCCCCCCGTAACCACCACACTCTTATCAATGTCTCTTAGTTTCACTTTTATGTCCCACCTACGTATGGAATAATGCAGTTCCTGGTTTTTTCTGATTTACTTATTTCACTTCGTATCATGTTATCAAGATCCCACCATTTTGCTGTAAATGTTCCGATGTCATCATTTCTTATGGCTGAGTAGTATTCCATAGTGTATATGTGCCACATCTTCTTTATCCAGTCATCTATTGGTGGGCTTTTTGGTTGTTTCCATGTCCTGGCCACTGTGAACAATGCTGCAATAAACATGGGGCTGCATGTGTCTTTACGTATCAATGTTTCTGAGTTTTGGGGGTATATACCCAGTAGAGGGATTGCTGGGTCATAAGGTAGTTCTATTTTCAGTTTTTTGAGGAACCACCATACTTTCTTCCATAATGGTTGTACTACTTTACATTCCCACCAACAGTGTATGAGGGTTCCTTTTTCTCCACAGCCTCTCCAACATTTGCTATTACCTGTCTTGCTAATAATAGCTAATCGAACAGGTGTGAGGTGGTATCTCATTGCCATTTTGATTTGCATTTCTCTAATAGCTAAAGAAGATGAGCATCTTTTCATATATCTGTTGGCCATTTGTATTTCTTCCTGGGAGAAGTGTCTGTTCATATCCTCTTCCCATTTTTTTATGGGATTGTTTGTTTGTTTGTTGTTGAGTTTTATGAGTTCTTTGTATATTTTGGATATTAGGCCCTTATCTGAGCTGTTGTTTGAAAATATCATTTCCCATTTAGTTGGCTTTCTGTTTATTTTCTTATCAGTTTCTCTTGCTGAGCAAAAACTTCTTAGTCTGATGTAGTCCCATTCATTAATTTTTGCCTTCACTTCTCTTGCCATTGGAGTCAAATTCATAAAATGCTCTTTAAAACCCAGGTCCATGAGTTGAGTACCTATGTCTTCTTCTATGTACTTAATTGTTTCAGGTGTTATGTTTAGATCTTTGATCCATTTTGAGTTAATTTTTGTACAGGGGGAGAGACTGTAGTCCAGTTTCATTCTTTTGCATGTGGCTTTCCAGTTTTCCCAGCACCACTTATTGAAGAGGCTTTCTTTTCTCCATTGTGTGTTCTTGGCCCCTTTATCAAAAATTATTTGACTATATATATGTGGTTTTATTTCTGGACTTTCTGTTCTGTTCCATTGGTCTGAGTGTCTATTTTTCTGCCAATACCATGCTGTTTTGATTGTCGTGGCCCTATAATAGAGTTTGAAGTCAGGTATTGTAATGCCCCCAGCTTCATTCTTTTTCTTTAGGATTGCTTTGGCTATTCGGGGTTTTTTATAGTTCCATATAAATCTGATGATTTTTTGCTCCATTTCTTTAAAAAACGTCATTGGAAGTTTGATGGGAATTGCATTGAATTTGTATATTGCTTTGGGTAATATAGCCATCTTGATTATATTTATTCTTCCTAGCCAAGAACAAGGTATATTCTTCCATCTCATTATATCTTTTTCAATTTCCCTTAACAATGGTTTATAGTTTTCATTATATAAGTCCTTTACATTCTTTGTTATGTTTATTCCTAAGTATTTTATTTTTTTTGTTGCAATCGTGAAGGGGATTATTCTTTTGAGTTCCTTCTCAGTTGTTTCATTGTTGGCATATAGAAAGGCTATTGACTTCTGAATGTTAATTTTGTATCCTGCGACCTTACTGTATTGGCTTATTGTTTCTAGTAGTCTTTTTGTGGATTCTTTGGGGTTTTCGATGTATAGGATCATATCATCTGCAAAAAGTGATACCTTTACTTCTTCTTTTCCGATATGGATGCCTTTTATTTCTTTGTCTTGTCTGATTGCTGTGGCGAGAACCTCTAGTACCACATTAAATAAGAGTGGAGAGAGTGGATAACCCTGTCTTGTTCCTGATTTAAGGGGGAAAACCTTCAGTTTAGTGCCATTTAACATGATGTTAGCTGATGGTTTATCATATATGGCCTTTATCATGTTGAGATATTTTCCTTCTATACCCATTTTGTTGAGAGTCTTAAACATAAAATTGTGTTGTATTTTATCGAAAGCCTTTTCTGCATCTATTGATAAGATCATGTGGTTTTTGTTCTTTGTTTTGTTGATATGGTGTATTACGTTAACCGTTTTACGTATGTTGAACCATCCTTGAGATTCTGGGATGAATCCCACTTGATCATGATGTATTATTTTTTTAATATGTTGTTGTATTCGATTTGCTAGTATTTTGTTTAGTATTTTAGCATCTGTATTCATTAGAAATATTGGTCTGTAGTTTTCTTTTTTTGTGCCATCCTTGCCTGGTTTTGGTATGAGGGTTATGTTGGCCTCATAAAATGTGTTTGGAAGTATTGCTTCTTCTTCAATTTTTTGGAAGACTTTGAGTAGAATAGGAACCAAGTCTTCTTTGAATGTTTGATAAAATTCGCTGGTATAGCCGTCAGGGCCTGGACTTTTATTTTTGGGGAGGTTTTTAATGTTTTTTTCTATTTCTTCTCTACTGATAGGTCTGTTTAGGCTTTCTGCTTCTTCTTGACTCAGTCTAGGAAGGTTGTATTTTTCTAGGAATTTATCTATTTCTTCTAGGTTGTTGAATTTAGTGGCATAAAGTTTTTCATAGTATTCTACAATAATTCTTTGTATATCTACGGTGTCCGTGGTGATTTCTCCTCTTTCATTTTGGATTTTGTTTATATGAGTTCTTTCTCTTTTTTCCTTGGTAAGTCTTGCCAAGGGTTTGTCAATTTTGTTGATCTTTTCAAAGAACCAGCTCCTTGTTCTATTAATTTTTTCTATAGTTTTTCTGTTCTCTAATTCATTTATTTCTGCTCTGATTTTTATTATCTCCTTTCTTCGGCTGCTTTTGGGTTGTCTTTGTTCTTCTTTTTCTAGTTCCTTAAGGTGTGAAGTTAAGTGGTTCACTTGGGCTCTCTCTTGTTTGTTCATATATGCCTGAAGTGATATGAACTTCCCTCTTATCACTGCTTTTGCTTCATCCCATAGATTCTGATATGTCGTATTGTCATTTTCATTAGTCTGTATAAATCTTTTGATCTCTGCACTTATTTCTTCTTTGACCCATTCATTTTTTAAAAGTATGTTGTTTAGTTTCCACATTTTTGTGGGATTATTTTCCTCTTTTTTGCAGTTGAATTCTAGTTTCAAGGCTTTATGATCAGAAAATATGCTTGGTACAACTTCAATTTTTCTGAATTTGCTGATGTTGTTTTTGTGGCCCAACATATGGTCAATTCTTGAGAATGATCCATGTACACTGGAGAAAAATGTATACTCAGTCACTTTGGGATGATATGTCCTGTAGATGTCTATCATATCCAGGTGCTCTAGTGTTTTCTTTAAGGCCACTATGTCTTTGTTGATTCTCTGTTTGGATGACCGATCTAGAGCCATCAGCGGTGTATTGAGGTCTCCAAGTATGATTGTACTTTTGTCAGTTTTTGTTTTAAGATCAATAAGTAGCTGTCTTACATAATTTGGTGCTCCTTGGTTTGGTGCATATATATTAAGAATTGTTATGTCTCCTTGATTCAGTGTCCCCTTAATCATTATGAAATGGCCATTTTTGTCTCTGAGTACTTTTGCTGTCTTGTAGTCAGCATTATCCGATATAAGTATTGCTACACCTGCTTTTTTTTGGATGTTATTTGCTTGGAGTATTGTTTTCCAGCCTTTCACTTTGAATTTGTTTTTATCCTTGTAACTTAGATGAGTTTCCTGTAGGCAGCATACAGTTGGATTTTCTTTTTTAATCTATTCTGCTACTCTGTGCCTTTTTATTGGTGAGTTTAATCCGTTTACATTTAGTGTAATTATTGATACTTGTGAGTTCCCTATTGCCATTTTATATCTTGCTTTCTGTTAGTTTTGTGTCTTGTTTGATCCTTCTCTTTCCTTTTTCTATCTTTTTTTTTTATTTGGTTGTATTCCATACATCTTTCCTCTGTTGCTATCTTTTTTATCTCATGTGCTTCTGTGGTGGTTTTTTCAATGGTGGTTACCTTTGAGTAATGAAAAGGGTCCCTACCCTGTTCATTGTAGCGAACTATTTTGTGAGTACTTTTGCACTCCATTGTCCTTTGCTACTGTTAATCTCCATCTTCTCCCCCTCTTTCTTTTTGTTGTCACAGTTTAAATTTGGTTTTATTGTGTTCTTCTTGGAGCTTTTACTTGTGGCTCTTTTTTTTTTTTGTTGTTCTTTGTATCTGATTGGAGAACCCCCTTTAGTAATTCCTGGAGTGGGAGTTTTCTGATGATAAATTCCCTCATCTTTTCTGTATCTGTGAATGTTTTTATTTCTCCTTCATATTTGAAGGATAGCTTTGATGGGTATAGTATTCGTGGCTGAAAGTTTCTCTCTTTCAGGACTTTAAATATTGGGGTCCACTCTCTTCTAGCTTGTAGAGTTTCTGCTGAGAAATCTGATGATAATCTAATGGGCCTTCCTTTATATGTTGTATTCTTCTTTTCCCTGGCTGCCTTGAGAATTTTTTCTTTGCTGTTGGTTTGTGTCAATTTCATTATGATATGCCTTGGAGTAGGTTTGTTGGGGTTAACAAAACTCAGTGTTCTGTTTGTTTCTTGAATTTGAGGCTTTAGTTCTTTCCACAGGCTTGGGAAGTTCTCATCTATTATTTGTTTGAGTATGTTCTCCATTCCATTTTCTCTCTCTTCTCCCTCTGATATACCTATTATTCTTATGTTATTCTTTTTGATGGAGTCAGATAATTCTTGTAGGGCTATCTCATTTTTTTTAATTTTTGAGTCTCTTTCTTCTTCTCTCTGTTGTGCCTCAAGTTGCTTGTCTTCTATTTCACTAATCCTACCTTCTATCTGACCTGTTCTATTAGCTAAGCTTGTTACTTCGTTTTTCAGCTTGTGAATTGAGTTTTTCATCTCTGTTTGATTTGTTTTTATAGTTTCAATTTCTTTGGACATATATTCTTTGTGTTCATTGAGTTGTTTTCTGAGCTCCCTAAATTGCCTTTCTGTGTTTTCTTGTATATCTCGGAGGATTTTTAGGATTTCTATCTTGAATTCTCTGTCATTTAGCTCCAAGGTTTCCAATATATTAAATTTTTTCTCCATAGATTTTTCCTCATCTAGCTGTGTTACCTCTCTTTCTTTTGTATCCATGATATTCGATTTTCTCTTCCTTAATGGCATCTGAGGGTGGTTTTGTTGATAGTATTAATGAGATTTAATAAAGAATAAAAAGTTAAAAAAAATAAAAAATCAAAAAGAGTTGTTTTTTTTAAAAAAAATTAATAATGAAATAAAGAAAAATAAAATAATAATTTTTAAAAAAAGGAAATTATTCCCCCCCTCCTTTTTTCCTCTCCTCTCCCCTTTTTCTTGAGAAAATCTTGTGGTGAACTGTGAATTATAACAAATAATGCCTGTGATGGAGGTCCTGAATTGGGGAAAAGTAATAAAGGGGCAAAAAAAAAAAAAGAAAAAGGGGGGCGGTATGAACCCACAAAAAGCAAATAAGGAAAAAATTTGGGTCAAGAATAAAATGATTTGCTTTTAGGTGTTGGTTGTCTAAGAGTTATGATGAGAGGAATAAGAGGAGAACAGAAAAATGGGGGGACAAATTAAAAAAATACTATTGTATTTAGTGGAACAAGAACTAGATAAAATGGAGAGCCAGGGATGGGAGCACTGCTAGTGAGTTAAAAAGGTGAAGTAAAAACCCCCAAAATGCCACAAACATAAGTTTGAGTCCCAGATAAGATAATTTGTTTGTTATTGATGTTTGAATGAGAGGAGATGTAAAGGAGAAAGGAAGAAACTAACATAGAGGGAGAAAAGAAAGAGAGAGAGAGAAAAAAAGAGGGAACCAGTAAAAGAAGAAAAAAGGAAGGAGAGAGAGAGAGTTAAGGGTTTTGGAGTGCAACCCTCATAGAGAGAAAAGAGGAGAAAAAAGATAATGGGAGATGTAACACTTATGGGTAGTGTAGTTCAAGGAGAGGAGAGAGTAAGACCGGCAGAGATTTAATCGGCCAAATTGGAGGAGGAAAAAAAGTATCAAGAATGAAGATAAGAGAAACAAACAAACAAATATAATAAAATGGGATAGGTTATAAAGTCTGCAGATTATTCTTGATTTTGAGAGGTTATCTTCTTGTTTTTTCTTTTCTCTCCCTCTTCCTGGTCGGTGACTCTGTACCCCAGGTTCTGCCCCTTTGGCATGCTCAGGTAGAGGTTTGCAGTTGATAAGTCTCTATGGCAATGTCATGTATTGTGCTTTAGTCTCGTTGGGAGTCAAGGCTCATTAGCATTCATAGGCTCCGACAGTGAGAGAGTCCGTGTTCCTGGAGCCTTTCTCCTAGTCTTTCCTTCCTCAATTAGTAGCCTGAGAATCCAGCTATGGGGTTGCTGCTGCCTCTGCCTGGATAGTAAGAGGCTCAAAGAGCTGGCAACTCCCCACTCTATTTCCACTCAGCACAGGGCTCTGGGTAAGGCTCAGTCAGTCAGAGCTGCTAGCATAATCAGGCGGGCTTTCCGCCCACTCAAAGACCTCTGGCTCTGCCACTCTGTCCGGTAACACAGGCCGGCACCCACTTCCAGGGTGCTTGGAGGAAACTCTCATTCACTATCTGCGCGCGCAGACCAGGATATCCGGCCAGTAGTCTCACGCTCTGAGTGAAACCCCCATCCGCATGGAAATTTGCAGCGCTGGAATTCGCTCTCGCTCCGTCCCCGTGCGCGGCTTTTGCAAGGCTCCGGGGCGGCCCGAGATTCTGCTTTTGCCCACACAAAGGCCCCTGACTCTGCCCCTCTGTGCGATAACACGGGTGCGCACTGCCGAGGCACTCGGAGGAATCGCTCACTACCTATCTGCGCGCGCACACCAGGATATTAGGCCGGCCGCGTTTCCCTGAGTGAAACCCTCCCCAGCACGGAAAATTTCCACCGTTGGAATTAGTTCTTGCTCCCTCCCGTGCGCGGCTTTCCCAGGGCACTGGGGCTGCCCAGAGATTCTGCTTTCGGCCCACAGAAAGGCCTCTGACCCTGCCTCTCTGTGGGGCAACACGGACACCCACTTCTGGGGCTTAGGAAGAGATCTCTCGCCCACTAACTGCGCACCAACCAGGAGAACGGGTAAAATGGCTGCCCCGCTTGTCTTTCTTTGTTTGGGTTTGGCGCGAGTGTTAGCTTGTATTGCCCGGCTTGCCACAGGAACAGTTTTTCCTCCGCTAGGATCTCCGTGCCACAGCCTGGTTTGGCCCTTTGTGCCGCAGCCTGGATGTATTCACCCCCTTTGCCCGCCTCAGTTTCTATATTCACAGTTACCAGAGAAAGCCGCCCTGTATAGGTTAGTGAGGAAGGCGGAGCATTTCTTACTCCCTATTTCCTTCAGGATTTGGTTATATATTTAGCCAATTTTTCACTCGACCATACCTTCGGGTGTATTGTGAAGCATCTGGAGGCTCCAAGTATAGATTTTTCTGTTTCTGGTTGAAGATCTTGTTGAGTTTTGGGGGAGATTTATCGGTATCGCTTCCTACTCCGCCATTACTCTGACGTCATCCAGGTTAGCTATTATTAACAAGACAGGTAATAGCAAATTTTGGAGAGGCTGTGGAGAAAAAGGAACCCTCATTCACTGTTGGTGGGAATGTAAAGTAGTACAACCATTATGGAAGAAAGTATGGTGGTTCCTCAAAAAACTGAAAATAGAACTACCTTATGACCCAGCAATCCCTCTACTGGGTATATACCCCAAAAACTCAGAAACATTGATACATAAAGACACATGCAGCCCCATGTTCATTGCAGCATTGTTCACAGTGGCCAAGACATGGAAACAACCAAAAAGCCCGTCAATAGATGACTGGATAAAGAAGATGTGGCACATATACACTATAGAATACTACTCAGCCATAAGAAATGGTGACATCGGATCATTTACAACAAAATGGTGGGATCTTGATAACATTATATGAAGTGAAATAAGTAAATCAGAAAAAAACAAGAACTGCATTATTCCATACGTAGGTGGGCCATAAAAACGAGACTAAGAGACATTGATAAGAGTGTGGTGGTTACAGCGGGGGGGGGGTGGAGAGGAAAGGAGGAGGGCGAGGGGCACAAAGAAAACTAGATAGAAGATGATGGAGGACTTTGGGTGATGGGTATGCAACATAATTGATTGACAAGTTAACCTGGACATGTTTTCTTTGAACATATGTACCCTGATTTATTGATGTCACCCTAGTAAAATTAATTTTAAAAATGTACAAAAAAAAAAAAAAGACAACCTTGCTGAGATCCTCTCCCTCACCATCTCCTCTACCTTTCTTAGTGTACCAGAGAGCTGAATGGCCTTGGGGTCTGAAGTACAGGGGCTTCCTGCTTGGCTATGCCCTCTTACTGCTTAATTTCAACAGCATTTTTCTTCGCTCCCACGTATAACTCATTTTTTCTAAATAGTTCTTAAACTCATCTACTGATATGGCGCCCCTCTGGTTCTCTTTATGATTGCAGATTTATACAGTTTTAAGTCAATCACTTTATGATCAATGCAAGGATGGCATCTTGAAAGAAAGGAAACAAATGCATGTGATTAAAGTGCCCATGAAAAGGGAAGCTAGCTGTTACCTTTTTGAAATAAAGTTGTCTGGAAATGTACTTTACACTTTATGCAACTCTGAACCATTAAAATAAGACCCATTGGTAACCAGAGATTTATAAAATATGTGCAATTTGGGTGCAGAAGGTATTTGGCTCATTTTAATGGGCCTCACTTTTTAACTAAATCTCTATTATATCCCAAACTTCATTATAATTTTATTTTGTCTCTTCAAAATCAGAAAGCCATGGGATACTTATTCTAAAAACTTTCAAATCCTAATAACTCATTAATCGGAACCAGATGCAAGCTGACTTGACTATCAGCAGTTGTGATGATCAATTATGTTTGTACTTCTGGGTTTTCTATGGCTCTGATGAAATGTTTAGATAGGATAATTTATTCCCCTTACACTTTAGGTGTTACAAATTAAGTATTGAATTCACTCACATGTTATCTATACTTCCTCTTTTAGTAGCTGCTTTCTGTTTGTTCTAGAAAACTACATTATTTCCAGTTTCACCTGCACGTCCTGTCCTTCCATTTTCTCCTCTATTTAAAAAGAGACCTTATGTAGTAAATTAACTTACTCCTAGTTTTTCTTCCCAGAGTTCTAGGAGGACTGCTAATGTAACATAAAACAGCAAAAGAAAAGTTATTCTTACTTGGGATTTTTACTGACCCTTGTAGACATATTCTAATGGTTCCTCTAGTCAGCTAGAATCACATCTTCCATATTTAACAGTGGACCCCAGAGTGTATTTCCTGGCATGTCCTCATTCCCTAGCAGATAATTACTGAATAAATGAATGAACCCTAGCATAGCTCCATATCTTGACCCATGTAGTAAGCAGAATAACAGCTACTCTAAAGATGTCCACATCCTAATCTCCAGAATCTATAAATGTTACTTTACATGGCAAATCGTACTTTACAAATGTAATTAAGGTCATCAATCTTAAAATGGGGTGAATATCTTGGGTTATGTAGGTGGACCCAATCCAAGCATATAAGTTCCTAAAAGAAGAGAATCTTTTCCAGCTATGGTCATAGATGATAAAATCCTGATTGTTTTGAAATAGAGAAAGGGGCCATGAGCAGAAGAATTCAGGTCTAGAAGGGAGAAAAGGCAAATGAATTCTCCCCTAGAGCCTCTATAAGGAACCACAGCCCTGCTGACACCTCTGCTTTAGCCTAGTGTGACTGACTTCTAACTTACAAAACTGCCGTGATAAGTTGTTGTAAGACACTGCATCAGTGGTAAGTTGTTACACCGCAACACAAAATAATATTCCTTCGGCCTCTATGCCTAAAATACCCTGACTTGTATTTCTGCTTGTTAAAACTCCGATCCATTCTCCAGCACCCATCTGAAATTCACTTTCAAATGAACCCTTTCGTGCCCTCGCCCTACCCGAATGAATTGATCTTTCCTTTGGGTAAATGGTCACTGCCTATGTTGATAGGTTTGTGGGTTTGTGTCTCTGTGTGTCTCTCACCCTCCTTTTGCATTGTAAGTCCCTTACTAACCCTCTCTCACCACTGAGACCAAAAGGACCATTCATTTCACTCTATATTATTTGATTACAGTCTTGATCTCATTTGATTATTGTTGTAGTTAATATCTATGGGAGGAATAGAAATATGCTTGTTTTCTTTTTACAACAAATTTGCTGGAAAGCAACCGGACTGCTATCTGCTCAAGCAAAAATAGGGTAACGGGTCTTTTGTTTGCTATGCTTACCCTACCTTCATGGTACCTCTGCTATTGTGATTTGATAAGAATCATCTGCATTTGAAAATTAATCACTATTACTTTCTAAATATTCTTTTGTCAATGTGACAGGCATCCTCTGATGAATAGTACAGTTTGCGCTACAAACCGAGGACCAGGGCTATCAGGTCAAAATAAAAAATTCAGGAGATGTATTAAATCCAACATCAAAGAATTGCAAATCTAAGGGCTGTCAAAAAGAGTAGTTTCCTCGTACAACAGTGATAGACCACAAGAAGAATGTATAATGTGAATGTAACTGGAAACTGAATCGTTTATGACTTTATGTATTAAGGTTGGCATGATGAATTATAGATAGAAGTAAAATGATCACATAAACTACAGTGTCTAAGTGAAATATGGGCTACGAAGTTCCTCCTGAAACATCAGTGGTTTTCAAGACTGACTCTTTACAGAATCCATTGAAACTCTGGTGGCTTTTCAAGGTTGAATGCCCATCGAATCCACTGTGGTACTAATCCAGCTATAATGAGCAGACAAAGGCAGCAAAACTCTATTGAAAAAGAAAGCCTGCATCTTGGGCATTAAGATCAGTTTGTTTAAAAAAATTATTGCACAGGTACAATTAAGGGAAGCCTTAGAACTATCCTAGTACTGGTGGTAACATTTTAGAAATGAATGTTATTTCGTTCAAACTAGTGATTTCTTTAAGGTCAAAAAGAACCAGCAGTGACGCCCCAATTATTACATACATTCTTCAGCCTGACCTTTATGCTTTACTTCCTTCATCTTAAAATCCAGTCGGCCCTCCCAATCACGAACATCCAACAGTATGCAAGCCAGGCTAATGTGTTTGAGAACTGATCATTTAAATGATGGCGAAGATACCAAAATAACAGTCCTGAGTAATGTTTCTGAAAATTACAAAATATAGTTCATTTTTCCCTTAGGTCAATAGCAAAGGGAAGATGGTCCTCATCATCTGATATGTCATCTGCAGTGTAAGAATTCTATATGAACACTCATAATTTAGCAGAAAAGATTCTCACAGTTGATGCTCCTCAGAAGTATGATAGTAGTGGACTTGAATTCAATATGCTATCAGGACACTGTTATTCATTCATTCATTCATTATTCATTCAAACATTCAACACATAATCTTGGAGAGTTACTTGGTGCCAAAGTTTGCTAATGGTCCTATTGAGCCATGCATCTCGTTTTCATGGAATAAAGGACCAAGTTTGGGAAAACATTTACAATTAAACAACAGAATCCTCCATCCAATGCAATAGTATCATCGTCAGCACCCCTAGAGCAAGAAGTCATCCAGTCTCCGGTTAAAACCTTCCAGAAATCTCTAAAGACAAACTCTCAGATGTATGAAATCTGCCCCTAAAATGATTACTGGCAGCCACAGTGCGGTCTGCCTGTCACATGGCATACTCAGTTCAGTCAGCAACTTGAAGGGCTGCCACTCTGCCAGAAGTGGTCTGCAGGATGACAGCAGGGTGTTGGCCAAGCAAATATCTTTGGCTCTGGGTTTTATTTATCAGTGAGAACTGATGGACGGTTCAGCCCATATATGCCCATTAGTGCTAATGGCTTCTTTACAGCTCTAAATGTAAGGCCATGCTAATTCGGATAAACAGTTGTTAAGGTTCATATCAAAGGTTTATTTTTTTCTGTAGTCATTTACTTAACATTTTAGTATTTCCCCTTCCAGCCTTCCATTTTAAGTTGTTTAAAGATAATCTCTGTGTTAATACCAGATAGAGTCAGAAAGCATCTGTACTGTGTCAAGTACAGACAAGAGGAAGAGAGAAGCCTCCCTTTCTGACTTTTGGGTACTTTTTCTCATCTTTCTTGGCACCAGTTAATGTAACACGGTGTAATATGACATTAGACTATCAGAGCCAAATTCTGTATTTTTAAGTCTTCCTTTCTGTTCAATTCGGCCTATGTCCAGATAGATAGATGAAAGATACATAGATGGATCAACCAATCTACAAATATAATGGAATGGTATTATTTTTACAACTAACACCCCCCCACACACACACACACTCACAAACACACACACACACTTCACAATATGCAGTAGGTTTGGGGCTACATTTTCCCAAACAGATAGTGTTGTAAGAGGAAATCTTGATACATCTTTGTAATCCCACATTCTAAGGCAACAGGTTAGTAAGTGCCAATAGCACTTGACCTGGAAACCTTTTATTGGTCAACGGCACATGAATTTTAGTTCTGGGGAAAGGAGGACTAGATCCTGTTGATACATACATCGGAAAACTAGCAGTCACTTTTTTTTGGTGGAGACATGCTATTCCAAAATTGGCATAATCACAGTTTCCACCTCGTTTATGAGCAGCATAAAAAATTGCATAAAATATCATGCACAGCTGTAGTCATAAGGAAGATTCAATTTGGGCTTTGTGTAGACTTGACTTGCTGCCAGGGCCATTACATACATCATCTAGGGTTGAATTTAAAAGGATAAAATGCCATTTTAATTCTTATGGCAAATTTACTTTTTTGAAGAGAGATGAAAATGTTAAAATAGATCACAGAGAGCATTCGGTTCCTCCGTGCCCCCACCCAGTCTACCTTTTGTTAATAGGGGTTAGAGGGTTAGCGAAAGCCATACAAGTGAAGGTTAAGAAGGCAGCCCTGCCTGTCTTCAGAGTGAGAAGTCATCTGGCGTGATTGCATACTCCTTTTCATTATTTAGACAGCCTCCTAGGGAATATTAGATGTGAACAACCTCAAACATCCCCGCTGGTTTCTTTGAGAAATCTCAAAGGCCAGAGTGATAGAGAACAGCATGGGCAAGCTGCTGAGCAAAGACCACATTTTCATCTGAAACTCAAAAGCACAATGTAGCGCATGGGTTTTACAAGGAGATTTTCTCCACCCCTGTGGAGGAAAGGGCTGACACCGGCAGCAGCCCCGTGTGCCACTGCGTCTCCGCATCTGCGAGCTCTCCAGAGCCTTAAAGGGCCAGCAGCTTCATTTCGCAATCGGGGGTCCAAAGAAAATAAGTTACATGGCTAGTCAAGGACTGAATCAGAACCAGATCAATATTCTCTGGAATTTGAATTTAATCCTGTTTCTACCTTTTTAGACTACTTCACTCTCTGCTGCTTCAGAAAGTGCGTGGCGTCTCAAGGAACGAGTGGCAATGTCTACTTAGAGATATATAAAAAAACACATTTAAATTTTTTATCTAATGGTGTGTGCTAAAGCTGTTTGCACACTTCTTTTTCATTGAACACATTTGTATTGAGCCCCTACTACGTACACCAGACACTGATCTGGGCATTGGCAATACTGCAGAATACAAAACAGACAAAAATCCCTGCCCCATAAGTTTCCCGAGCTTACATTCTAGTGAAATCACAAAACCCATTGAGAAAATGACCAAGTTATGAACCAAAAAAACTCCTCTGAGCTGTAACAAAAGAGATTCCCTACTGTTTATGTCAGAAAGAAGCAACAAAGTCTGTCTTTTTTTCCTTTTTATTGAATTTATTGGGGTGACACTGCTTAACAAAAGTATACAGGTTCTAGGTGTATAATTCTACAACACATCTCTGTACACTGTATGACATGTTCTCCACCCCAAACCGAGTCTCTGTGCATCATCTTCCCCCCGCCCCCCGCCATAGCCTCCATCATCTCCCCCCACTCAGCCCCCCCAGCAATCACCACACTGTTGTCCATGTCTATGGGGCTTCTTTTCGGTTCCGCTCAAACTCTCCACCCCCAGTGCCCCCTTGACAGCCTGCCTGCTCTCTATCTGTGAGTCCATCTCTACTCTACTTGCTAGTTCCTTTTGTTCACTAGATTCCATAGATGAGTGAAGTCATACGGTACTTGTCTTCCTTTTCTCTCACTGCCTTATTTCACTTAGCATAATGCTCTCAAGAATCAAACGTTCTCATCTCTTCCTAACCCACACTTGGTGACTTCACATCAATAGCTTGAAAGTAGTCATTGGTGGGAGTATTTACACCATAACATGGACAAATAATATGAATCAAGGTTCTCCTTTCCCCTGGGGCTGGCTGTTAAAACATTTAGCAGCATGTCACTCTTGTCATTGCAGCACCCCAGGGTAGAACTCATCAAAGATTAGGTGATCTGCTGCTCTCACCTACCCACACTCACCCCCCACCTCACCATCCGCAGTTATCACTCGCAGTCATTTACACGCAGCTTGTGAGGAGTTGCTCTGGGCCCTTGAGAGAATCACCTGTTTCTGGGAGTTAGGGCTCCATCGGGACACCTGAAGTCAAGAGATGCCAGAACAGGAAGTTTTGTCACTGACTTACAGAAAGCTAATATGCTCAAGAGTTTATCAGAGCTTCGGGTTCCAAAGATTTATTTCTTTTAATCTAAAGAGGGCATTGGTTTCTTTAGTTTATGTAGATTATGTATAACTTATTGTTAAGTAAAATTTTGCTACAGGATAAACAGTGTCTTGAAATTAAGAAAAGAAGCTGAGGAAGAAACTATGAAATAATTTCTTAATATAAAATTATAAGAAATTATAATGAGTATAAAGCCAACTCAGCTACAACCAAAAGAATATTTTTTAACAAGAGGCAAGGGACTATAGTTGCTCAGAGTTTTATCGGCAGGTAGACCTATGTTCAATCTCAACTCTGACAACCATGAGCTCTGCGACCTTGAACAAGTTAGTCACCTCTCTAAGTCTCACTTGCCTGATATATAAAATAGAAACAAAAATAATATCTGCTTCTTAGGGTTGTTGCAAGGATTACATGAGACGAAGTGCACTATTCCCTTTGCCTATCCAAGAATTTTACTCTAACAATTTTCTCTCCTGCATCAACATTTTGTTCTCTACTCAAGGTTATATTTCCACTCACTGACCTCTGTTGATCTTGTCAAGGTCACTAATGACCTCCATATTACTAAATCCATTGGCCAAGGCTCTGCCTTTATCTTACTTGAATTAGCATATGACACAGCTAATCAACCCCTCCTTCCTAATATATATTCCTCACTGGCTTTCAGCACCCCAGACTCTCAGGCCTTCCCCCTGCCTATGTGCACTACCAATTCCAGTGGTCCAAGGGCTGTCAAGGAGAGCTGTACTGTGTAATGACAGACTGTAACAGGGACATTGAACTCTAGTGAAGGAGGTGGAGATGCAGCCGGTGAGATATGAAAAATTAGTAGGAAATGTTTACACCAGTTTTTTCAGTTTTGAGTGCACATTTGAATCGCTTGGAGGGGCTTTTGAAAATCAGGATGTTCTGGCCACACCAGGTCAATCAGAATCTCATGGGGTGAGACCTAGGCTTTGGTATTATTTAAAGCTCCCCAGGTTATTACAATGTATAGCTAATTTGGAAAAACTGTTTTAAATAAAGAGAAAGATGAAGAAGACAGCAGATCCCAAGAGGAGGAGGCAGATAAATGAGTCCTAAAGGCTGAGAAAGGCGAGTATTGCTAAAGCAAAGAAAGAAAGGAGAAGATAGCATCTGCATACCAATGACTATAATACAGGATGATACCGTTTAAAAGATGCTATAGCCCTGGCCGGTTGGCTCAGCGGTAGAGCGTCGGCCTGGCGTGCGGGGGTCCCGGGGTCGATTCCCAGCCAGGGCATATAGGAGAAGCGCCCATTTGCTTCTCCATCCCGCCCCCCCCCTCCTTCCTCTCTGT
This sequence comes from Saccopteryx bilineata, assembly GCF_036850765.1. Lineage (NCBI taxonomy): Eukaryota > Metazoa > Chordata > Mammalia > Chiroptera > Emballonuridae > Saccopteryx > Saccopteryx bilineata. The sequence goes on along the minus strand of NC_089494.1, from coordinate 21,893,835 downwards.
CTCTCTCTTCCCCTCCCGCAGCCAAGGCTCCATTGGAGCAAAGATGGCCCTGGGGATGGCTCCTTGGCCTCTGCCCCAGGCGCTAGAGTGGCTCTGGTCGTGGCAGAGCGACGCCCCGGAGGGGCAGAGCATCGCCCCTTGGTGGGCAGAGCGTCGCCCCTGGTGTGCGTGCCGGGTGGATCCCGGTCGGGCGCATGCGGGAGTCTGTCTGACTGTCTCTCCCCGTTTCCAGCTTCAGAAAAAGTAAAAAAAAAAAAAAAAAAAGATGCTATAAAGTGTGTACCAATCAAGTACTACCTAAGAAATCCAGAGTGGGTAGAGATGATTTGGATTTGTGATAAAGTATGTAAAGGTGAAAATTAAGAGAAATAGCACGAGGTATCAATTGATTGGAGTCAGATTGACTGGATTTGAATTTCTATCTCACCACTTTTTCTGACGTTGTACAAGGTCCCTCAGTTTCCTCATCTGTAGCGTGTATGTAACAAACACATCTTATAGTTCCTAGACAACTCTTAGAACAGCATTGGGCACATAGTAGACACACATTAAATGTTTATGTTGCTGATGATGATGCAGGCCTTTGCAAAGTTGAGGAAATTTAGTTGGAACTTGTAGCTGGAATGTTGGCCCATGTTTGTTTTGGGCTTTCAATTTTAATAGAACCACAGTGGATGCTAAACTGTATTTTCTCTCTCCAGCCTTAGCTTGCACAGGGCACACTGTGAATCATGAAAACCTTATCTCTGATTGGCCTGTCCATTCTTGTTACGGCAGTTTCCTCCTCCGTTGTCCTTCAAGACCAGGATTTTTCTACTTGCCAGCACCTCCTAGTAGAACATGATCTGATGGCAGGGCCGTTACTGGGATTACTTTTCTCCATAGAACTATTCCTTAAAGTTTTATCTGCAGCTGTGGGATGAACAACTTTATACTCAAAGGAATGTTAACAATCAGCAAATTAAGATAATACAGATAAAATCACTTTTAATTTAAATCGCAATACAAATATTAACCTTCACATTGAATAACTTACTTCTGCTAGCCCCTGAGTTACTCAGGGGAGTATCTGCTTTGTTTCCTACACACTCAGCAAAGGCAATATCAGACCTTAAGACAAGGCCAATATTTCTCACTAGCAGCACATTAATTGAGGCTTATAGTAAAAAAAATTTAAAAAAATTGACTGCAATGAGCTAAAAGGGGGATTGTGGCAAAAAAAAAAAGAGGCAGGTTTGCAGATTGCTGGTGATAATTCTATTCTTTAGAAAAGCCTTAACATAAAAATCATGCTGATTTATTCATAATCATCTTGATTAGGAAACAAAGGGAAAAGAGAAAACACACAATACATGAGTCCCTGGAATCACAAGCCTGGCCACTGTCAACTCCTGTCCTTCTGTTTAGGATTCCTACCCTTTTCCAGTGTATAGCTGGTCCCAAAAAATATTGATGAAGCACCCAGTATGCATGAAATACCTTTTGTTGTATTGGTGCTATAAAGATGAACAAGACATAGTTTTTGCCTCTGAGAAGTGTGCAAGAGAGTAGGATACACTGACCAGTTAAGTAAATAGATGAGTCTTAACATAATACACAAATATAGACGCAGGCACCGCTTCAGCCCATATTGGAAACCCTTATACCACTCATGTGTCTTGACAGATAATAGCCTAGCCAGGAGAAGAAATCTACAAAGAATGTTCAAGATAAGAGAAGAAAGAAAGCAAAACACTGAAGTGGCCACAGCAGCATACTGGTTAAATCCTCTCTCAAGCAGTAGGTCATCCTCAGAAAACCTTAGTCTCCAATTAGAAAATGCTTTCTCTTCTTTCCGAGAGAGTCTCCATCATTTCTTTCCACTACCTGAAGGAATAGTTTCATTTTCTCTTTCCTGGTCCTGAAGGTGCATGTCCAGGTGTGTATATGCATGCACCCAAATATACCCCCCCAGCTTTGCTTGCACGGCCCAAGGGTGCCTTTGCTCCACAAAGGACAGGGGCTAGAAGTGCAAAGGTATTGATGTGCAAAGATATACATTACAATTACCTACATGTTTTTAAAAATACCATAAAGGTTTAGGACATCATAGTATATCCACAAAATCAAACACCCTAACACTCAAACTATTAAAAATACATAGTTCTGAAATGTTAAGTCTATGTAATGGCATGGGAAAAATTTCAAGATATCTTTGCATGCGTTCTGTATGTATGTATACATATATAAATATGTATGCATACATAGATGTATGGATGTATGGATTTGTATTTGTCAAACTTTCTACTTTGGTCATTGGCCTATATAAACACAAAAGGCATATAGTAATGTGTATGTATATGTGAATGTATATGTATGTATATACATGTATGCATAAATGTATGCTTGTATGTGCATATACCTACATATATAGTCACCTTTTATGTTTACATAAGCCCATGCACAAAGTAAAAACTTTGAGAAATACAAATTAATTAATTCATAAACAAATAAATTCTTGAATGAATACCATATATAATCCCAGCAGCCAAAGATAATCATTATTAACATTTAGATATATTTTTCCAGGCCATTCTTTATAGATACCTGTTTTTTAAAATACTATATTGCAGTCCTGGGATTTTGCATCATGCATAATGTTCATACCATGTAACATCATATCAAGAACTCTTTTTTATATTAATTAGTCTTTGTAAATTTTATTTTAACATCTGTCTACCATTCCATTGTTTGGATGTAGTATAATTTTTATTCTCTTGTTGTTATAAATGACACCTCGGTGAACAACCTTGACCATAAGTCATTGTTCATATTGTTCACTTACTTCCTGAGACTAGCTACATAGAAGTAAAATTACCAGGTCAAAACATAGATGATTTTTTAATGCTCTTGAAATATATTGCCTAAATTGCTTTCAAGAAAGGTTATCCTGGCGGACCCTCTCACCAGTGATGTATAGAAGCACTCAGAACCCTGAATCTTCAGGCTTGTCTCTGATCACCATTGCCAATTTGCTACGTGAAAAAGTTTCTGGTTTTGATGCTGTACTATGTTAAATAAAACAAAGTATAGAAAACTGTACATGCACTATGATCACAGCAATGGAGACGTAAGCTTAGCAAAACATGAATGAAAGGAAATACAGTACAGGAAAATGTTAGGATGTTTAGCACTTGATGGTAGAATAATAGATGATGGCTATTTTTATATAACAACATTAATAAAAATATACGCACTATTTATTCAAAAGCTACCATGATTCGGGAAAAACACTAGATAGTTTGCATGCAGTATCTCATTTAATCCTCAAAACCCTACATTTTATTATTCCATTTACCTAAGAGCATGATTGTGCCAAGAAAAGGAGAGAGGGACCAGGCCAGGATTTAAACCCAATCTTAATTAATTCCATAGTTTTTGTGTTTTCTTCTTCTTTCTTTTACTTTTTCATATATATTCTTTTGTCAGTGAATGTTCATTAGACAATTTTCATGGTAATCTTTAAACATGTGCACAATATTTTAAATATATATTACCTATGCCCTACCCTCCCAAAAACTAACACACTTGCAAAGAAGTTATTCTAACTTGTCTTTTAAAGACGCATTTGAGTGAATTCCTAAAAACATACTACTTATTTTTCAATGATTATTATGAGTTTTGAAAAAACACATTTGCACATAGATGAATACAATAACTATTTTACAGGCTAAGAAGCTACTTTTCAAACTGTTTCTGTTTTAGGCTTTATTAAATTTTGATATGTTAAATACTTATATTAAAAACACAATACACAGAACAATAAGGAAGAAATAAGGACCATTTGTAAGAGTAAAAAGTCCCAAAGCTAACATTTTAATATTCAGAGAACACATTAGCCATTGGAATATGCAATATGATTCAGACACATCGTTAGACATTGTATCAATAAAGAAATAAGCATTAACATACCAGACTTTGTTAGTGAACTTGCAGGTAAAATGAAGGAGATCAACATATTCTGTTGCCTTTGATCAGAAGAGAAAGAAAATTCATGATGATTCTGTCATTTGGTAGTGACTTCCACCTCTAAGTCTACAATGCCCACACCTGGGCCTATTCCCCTGGCCCCAGGCTATTGCCTTATTTTAACTCCAGCAGTCCTAATTGTTTGACCTCCCTGACAGCATGAATCAATGCACAGAAGCCTTTCAGCATTTACTTTCTTGAGGAAAGTGCTACTGAATAACCTACATCTTGTTTTTCAAGAGCCAATAGAAGTCTGGGAATTTGATAAAGTTTCACACATCACCTAAGATGTTCAAAACATTTTCTCTTTTTCTGATATGTATCTTGTCAATAACTCGGTTTTCTGGTTCCAGCCATCCAAGTTATTCTCAGTTGTTAAATGGTGAAGTTCAAGCACATAATGTCGCCTTAATACAAAGAAGAACAATATCTTCCTTTTTCTAAACTTGACCAGGTCTGGTTCTTATCATTCTCTTTCCAAGAGTTTCTATCTTCTGAAAAATTCTTAAATCTCAGCCAAGCTCTGAGAATTTTCTTCGAATATTGGAAGTTGGAGCCTAGGTTTTCTCACATACAAAAATAAAAAGATTAAGCCAAAGGACTCCCTGAACTTTTCTAGCAATAAAAAGAAAATTAACATGATTTTGGTTCTAACCAACTTTGTATTCATTCCACAAACACCGGGGTCCTCGGGTTATGACACAGTACTGTTCCTACGACAGTGACGTAACCCAAATTTTGATGTAAGTCGAAACACACTCTAGCCTAAGTCAGTTACCTATCCTAATCTGTAAAATCATAATCTAGAACATAAAAAAAAAAAAACACAACTAAGCCACAGAAAGAGGAAAAGGACATAAATCTACTGTCCTGTACACTGTTCTGCGTATTCTTGCGCCACGTGCAACCAAACTAGTTTGCCCAGGTCTATCAGTAAATACTAACAGCATAAGCCAAAACACTCATATCTCAATTTTCTAAAGCTTTTATGGGAGTGAGTGCTGTAAACTCGAAACGTCGTATGTCGAGACTGTCAAAACCACCCCAGAATCTCCCGTATGAGGTAAGCACTGCTGTGTGCCAGGCACTGTGTTAGGGACGAAGGTCACAGCGGTGAGGAAGCAGCACCGGGTCCCTGCCCGCCCCTAACTTACGCCCTCGTGAGGGAAACGCTGGTGTTGCACCCCTGCCCACCAGCCCCGTTACTGTTTTCTCAGACATGCCCTGGCCTCTTCAAGTAGAAGACTCCGCTTTGCACAGCTTATTTAAAAGAACCAGATCATTTGCCCAGCACACTAAATATATCATTGACAGTTATCATAGAATATTGGCTCAAACAAAGGTTAGAAGAACACAGAAAGGTTTTATTTTCATTTCTTTGCTGATGGTTTTAGAGCCAAGGGCACATTGGCTGACTTTATTCTTTTTAGAAATGCCAAGTACAAGACAGGTCCACATACTTACTGAGTGGTTTGTGTTCAGAAAAGCCTGAAGGCAGGGCAGGGGGGGGGTTGGCATTCTCCCTTTTTCTTTTTTTATTTTAAATTAATAATGAGCTCATTAGTTTCTCATGAATTCTTTTTGCACTAGCTGAAAAGAGGATTTTATCCTATCTGGCCTGTTTGTCTGCAGGGAAAAATCCCTGTTTGGGATTCTTAACCCACCTGTCACATGCCATTATTGGGAGAATTAAATGAGCTAATATGTGTTAAGCACTTTGATTAGTGTCTAGCATATAAATGTCTAACATATATCAGCTATCATTTTTATTTTCTGTAGTTACATCAATATATTTTATTGCTTAAGTATCACTTAATTATCTTGGAATATTTTATATATAGCCACAGAGCGGTGATAATTATTAATATTTTCAAAAGAAGACAGTGGCTACCCATTCTCAGAATATCTGAATGTAAATTGAAACATTCAGGGTCGAGAGACAAGTCAGATATTTGGAAAATAGCCATTTCCTATCCAGAGAGTTGGGTATGTTTCTATTCCGTATTATGCAGATATACAAGAGCTACATGAACATTTGGAAACTTTAAGAGTGAAATGAAGATAGCTCAATCTTTCTGCCAACATCTCTCATTTTTATGCAGTATTTTTTGGCATTATTTAGTTACTTTAGGGTAGAATAAAATAAATGACACAATTGGGGTCTCAGGCAATTAATGATAAAAGCAAAGCCCACAGTAAGAAGAAGTCATCATTACTGATATCTAGACAAAAAAAGCATAAGATTGATAGGAAACTCAAACCTAGCTTAGTTCTACCTTGACGTGACTCATCATCATACAGCCAACTAGAAAGGACTGGGAAAATTCTCTGCTCCTATCACTGGTCTTCCTTTTCCCATTGCTTTCCTTCCTCACCGAAACCCACCTCTCACACAAGTGCCAGCCTGCCCCCTAATTATAACTCTCCAGTGACTTCTAACTGTGCTCCGTATAGAATCCTTAACCCTTAAGTTTACAAGGAATTCACTCAAATGTGTCTGCTGCTGCCTCTGATTCCTCATCTCAGGTCAATCTACCCCAGCTTGGGGTTTTTTTCTGGGGCTTAAATGAAGCACCTTCTTCTTGCCTCAAAGCTTTTGCACTGGCCATTGGCTCTGCCTGAGATGTGTAACCCTCAAATCATATCTGTCCTGATTCCATCTTACCATCCCAGCTGCTGAAAGATGGCAAATGACATCTCTTCTGACGTCTGATTAGTTTCCCTGATTAGTCTATCTAAGGTAGTCCTCCTACCCATCCTCTCACTCCTTAAGTCTATCCTATTGCCAGTTTATTTTTTTGAAGTATCAATATGTATTTGACACTAGCCAATACGTTAATATTGGTACCATCATTGTTCTTGTTACTTATATTTCCATGGCACAAATGAATTCTTCTGTATCTGTTCTACTTTAGGGAGAAGTCACCCTGATTTAGTAGTTATTATTGACCTATAAGTTCTGGCCACTATGATAAACATTAGTTCATTTTTATAATTCACAATGAATTGCAAGGTATATGACTCAACATTAATTTTGAAGCAATCCATTGGGTAACACATAGAGTAATCTGAAGCTCATAGTTCATTAACAAAATGTTTTACAGTTTTAAAGAATGAAACTGTTGGCTCTGTTAGTTGATCCCATAACAACTCTAGAAGGATCAAGAAGTCATACAATTTCATTACTGGAAGAAAACACAAAAGGTTTAGAACAAGCCATTCATCTAATATTTGAATTCCTTCCATGACGTTCCAACTAAATGGTTATTCTTTATTAACAGGGAATTCACAGCCTCTTGAGGTAACCATTTCTTTTTTTAAAATTTCTGACTTTTAAAAATCCTTTCAAAATGATATGGCAGGCCTCACAGTAACTTCTATCTTTTGGTCCTATTTTAATATCTTAAATCCCAGTGAAAAAACACAACAGCCTTGTGGGTTCCTGATGACAATTGTACTATCTCCGTATCATTCCTCTTCTCTGGAAGGACAGCTTTAGTTCTTTCAGCTATTCTCAGTATGCCATTGTTTCCAGTTTTCATCACAAAACAATATCCCTAGTCTATTCCACTTTCTCTCTAGACCTCTTAGCAGGTGGAACCCAGAAATGAACCGTTTCCCAGAGCTAACTAGATCACTGCAAAACAGAAGAATCTGTCGAAACTTATGTTTGTGATGTCAAAAATCAAAAACAATAACAACAAAGCACATAGAACCATCTAGAATTTAATGCACAGAGAGAAAGGAAATAAACAAAAAACAAAAAAACACAAGCCTTTTTTTAACTCCTAAACCTCTCACTCTCTTTGAATCATTTCCAGTCTCTCTCTCTTTTTTTAAATTTTTAAAAGATTTTATTTATTCATTTTAGAAAGGAGAGGGGGGGGATAAAGAAGAGAGAGAGACAGTGGGGAGGAACAGGAAGCATCAACTCCCATATGTGCCTTGACCAGGCAAGCCCAAGTTTTGGACAGGCAACCTCAGCATTCCAGGTCGATGCTTTATCCATTGTGCCACCAACAGGCTAGTCTTCAGTCTCTTTATTTGTTTTTTTGCTTTGTTTCTTCTTTTTTATTACACAACTAAGTTTAGGTTCACTTGATAGAGTGTCTCTTTCTAAATCTGTAGAGATAAAAACATCCTCCTTAGTTAGAACTACATGAAATTGCCAATATGAGATTATTTTAACTTATAAAATTATCAATGATCAATATTTAAACCAAAATCACAACAAGACATCACCTCATACCTGTTAGAATGTCTATTATAAAAAAGAAAAATACCAGGAAAAAAAAAAACTAAACAAGAGATTCGTGTTGGTGAAGACGTAGAAAAAGGGAAACTTTGTGCACTGTTGATAGGCATGTAAATCGGTGCAGCCATTGCGGAAAACAACATGGAGGTTCCTCAAAAAACTAAAAATAAACTACCATATGATCTGGTAATGCCACTTCTAGGTATATATCCAAAAAAAAGAAAAAATGAAAAGTGAATCTTTAAGAGATACCTGCACTCGCATGTGTATTACAGCATTACTCAAAATAGCCAAGATATATAATAGAAACAATGTTAGCATCCGTCAACAAATGAATGAAAAGAGATGATAGATAGATAGATAGATAGATAGATAGATAGATAGATAGATAGACAGATGATTGATAGATAGATAGATAGATATTATTTAGCTATGAGAAAGAAGGAAATCCTGACATTTGAAACAACCTAGGGTGGGATATGTTGTTTAAAGGATGCAAACTTTTAGTTATAAAATAAGTAGGTTTTGGGGATCTAATATACAACATGGTGATATAATCAACAATATTATAATATATTCCTGAAAGTTGCTAAGAGTCTAGATCTTAAATATTCTTAACACAGAAAAGAAATAGTAATTATATGAGGTGATGGAAGTGCTAATAATTTCTCAATACATAAGACTGCCAAATCAATATGTTGTGCACCTTAAATTTATATAATGTTATATGTCAACTATCTCAATAAAATTGGAAATAACAGCAAGTTCTTAGGGCTAGACCCAATATATCAGTTATATATAAACAAAACATACAATCAGCGTGGTTCAGGTGAAGAGATTAGTTCAGAGAGAGCCAGTAACTTGCCTAAGATCACAAGAAAACTAGGGTGGGATCAGAAGACAGACTTGTGACCTAAGGCTCCTGTCACGTATCGTTTGACCTCCGCCCAAGGGCCGCCTTTCAGATTTCTAGAGAGGAAGCAAATCTGTTCTATCAGGAGGCAGATTCTGTCATCTTTTCCTTGTTAAAAAAAAATGTAGAAATGGAATCCAGAGAAGTTTATTAACTTGGCCAAAATCGCAAATCAGGGAGATGGAAATCTGAGCACGGGTTGCTGACCCCGGGCAAGGCGCTCTGAGCCAGGGTGACAGGCACGGCATGTCACGGCTACTGTTTGCCTGTACTCTTTACTCTCAATAGTTCTTTGTTCTGTGGGATTTCCCAATTTTTTTTTAAAACTTGAAAAGTCCATAGAAACTAAATGACCTAAATCTGTTTTCTCATTTAATGCATTTTCTATAAGCCATTTCTTCTTACGAATACATCAGACTGCATATTTGTTTTACATCTTTAGGCAGCGGAAACCATGGAGACAATTTGGAAAAGCTTGAGAGGCAAAAAGCACTTGTACCAAAGCCATTGCCAGGTCCAGGTTTTGTTCCATTGCAGTTTTATATCTAAATTACGAAGCTTTTCTACAAATTGGGCTTATAGGAAAAGTGCTGACTCACTTTCATTACTGCAGTGGTTCCTTACAGGGGCAGCACCAAATGTTTGAGGAAGTGGAACAGTTACTATGTTCTTATTGTTTTAAAATTTCTATCTCAGATTAATGAAATTATCAAATCATATATGTGCATCTGTTAAAGGGATTCATGCTTAAGCTCTTCTGTTTGATAGCTTCATCTTTCATCTTCTATCGGGTGAGGGACTGGCCGTTCCAGAAGCCTCCATCACAAAGTCATGTAATTAAGTAGGTTCAATAGCATCTTAAGATTAAAAAAACAAGCTTTCTCCAAGTGGGTGGTTCTTTGGACCTCACAGCAGCAGCCGCCAAAGGAGCAATAATCATGTCAAAATCATGAGAATTATAGTAGTTCGGAGAATAACTTACCATGCAGAGGAGAGAGAAAAACAGAATTACTCTGTACTTAGATCTCCGTTTTCTTTGCAAAGACCTTTTACAATGAATTTGTGCCAAGTGGGGCTCAAGCCAAACCTTCTCTCCTTCACAGTTCCCCTTGCCTTAGTTAAAATGTGGACATCATGCCAGCACCACCACGCCCATGGCACCGTGGTGAGTGGGTACCAAAGACAAGCAGCAATTATTCTGTGAGGAGAGCAAGTTCGTGCCAGAAGGTACAAGTTCAGCTGTAGGTGAGGACAGAGTCCTCAGTGTCAAATATGAACTGCGGATACCCATTTAGTCACTTGTTTCCAATACACATGAGATGACATTTATCTCTGCTCCAATGCCACAGCAGCTGGCCCTTAGCATAAACACATTCTTAGTCCTGATAAAGCTGGAAAGATAGGCAGACCTGGACACCCAGTCCTGACACATTGGCTCACAACTACCTGCGGGAGTAAAGACAGGAGCCACTTGGGAAATCAAGACTCGGGGATTTCAAATAGGGAGAGGATAAAGGGAGAGATTAGAGCTCAAAATCAATTTCAGCAAATCATACATAATGCGTGCAAGTTCTGAAAATAAATTGGTGTCACAAGTACTTGGTTGTATCTGTTTCCACCCCATAGTAAGTTCATGAGGTTGATATACCTAAAATTTATGCACACACATGAGTAAAATTTATTACTGACACAACATTAATGTGAAAACCATATAGAAAGGAGACCTCGACCTCTCTAAGCCATTGCTTAAACTGCCGTGTCAACTTTGTGTGTGTTTTAGTTAGTGGTATCGGTAATCACATTAGGGTGAGTACGTGGAAATAAAAAATACAGTAACATCTACAATAAGGGTGATTTAATATTGCCACCCACTCAGGAAATTTTAATGTTTCCCAAATCTAGAATATTTGCATTTTCATTCTTAAGTGAACTTTGCTGTTGTTCTGCCATTAATCTTACTACTTTCCCATAGAGTCAATAAGATTGAAAAGAAAGTGATTATTCTCTAGGGATCTTCTTAATGACACTCCCGCAAATCTTGAATAGTGTTAGGATCCCAGAACACAGGAAAAATGCAGCAAGCAATAAGAAAGAGCAGGCAGAGCAGCGAGCAGGCCTACCTAACCAGCATCTGTGCGTGGGACGGGCCGCATGTAAACACATTCTGATTGTGTGTGGACTGTGTGAGTTGGACACCTTTTTCCGCTTAGGATGTGGAGAAACACTGCCAGATAATTATTACTTGGCAGTAACCAATGCCTTTTAGGTCAAGTTATTTTTTTCCTTCGTATGCCATTCCTTCTTCCAGACGTAGAATTGAACAGGTCATTTGTTCTGGCACAGTGGAAAACTGTGACAATAAAAGAAGCAATTTTGCATGTTCTTTGTATTGGAATATTGGGTCTATTCTGCAGGAAATCAACTTTCTCAAGAGTAAAGAGTCCTGTTTTTCGGGGACAGTGAACTTTTCAGGAGGCGGATGTCAAGCGAAGCCATTTCTCAAGTGGGCTCTTTGCAGAAGTGGCTGGCTTCACATTAAGGTAGAGTCAGGGCGACAAGTGGCTCACAGAGCACTACAATGAAAATAATTTCTCCTATGACTGACTGTCTCTGGAGAGAACCCACCCCAAAGCATGACTGTCAATAGAAGCTATTGATATCTTACTTTCCTATTGAAACACTTCAGGTTTGAATGCCAGGGTTTTGGGTTCCCACAGCGATCAGGTTTCAAAGGATGAATAGGAATGAAAACTACAGTAACGTATCTAAGTGCAGTGCTGTAGTGTTTCCACTCACACACTGAGTTTACGTTTTTGCAATCCACAGTCTCAACTTTCATCAAACGGAACTAATACTCACTATTTCCCTGTAGACTCAGTAAGACTAGGGGAAGAAAAAGAAGTCTTACACTCCTACCCCGTGGATTTCCTGAATGCAGGGTTATAGACTTGAGGTCACAAAGTGCAAAGTTAGCCTTAGAGAAAAGAAACATAGATCAGGGACTGACAACGCCCTCCTCTGTGAGTTGACAGAATCCACTTCTAAGCACAGTGAGATGCCTTCATCACACCTGGAACAGAGTAGGGAAGAGACAAAGAGAGAGGAGTCACAGTAAAAGTAGCAATAACATAGGAGTATCATCATCTTTACTTTGGGTCTAGATATAAAAAAATGGTAACAAAACTTGATTTCTTGCTTTGCTTACATGGATATTACTGAGGTAAGAATATGCCATTTTTGATACACTTTCCATAAAAAAGAATAGCTCACTTTCTTGGAGCCACGCTAGGAAACAGCATAGAGGCTCCCCGAGCAGTCTTTTTGCTGACATGAAAGATCAAATTCCCTCCTTTCCTTTTAACAGTTTAGTATTGTTTTTATTACGACGTTAAAATGTCTTTTAAATTCATTTCCTCTCTGTTTGTACCAAAATTAGGAGATAAGAGGAAAGGCTGCTGTCTCTTAATTTTCAATTCCATAGTAATTTTGCAGGCTCTTATAAAACTACACAGTTGTTTTGCGGTAGGGGAGGTTGTTGTTGTTGTTGTTGTAGATTTTGGTTTTAAGTCACATATGTATAAATATAAAATACTGACCATGGCAACTTCACCTCCATGGTGGTTTCAGCTCACTAGGACTAGGAAATGGGGTAGAAAGCAATGGACAAGGCTCCTTTCACCTGGCAGGGCACAGACCTAAAACTCTCCCACCTGAGTTTGCCATCTGAGACTGGAGAGGAGAAGCCGGAGACAATACCATGAACCCAGGGGGCTGCATTGGAGATAGAGATGCCAGAGCCAGGGACCTCGTACTGGGGCTGGGCCCCTGGCGAGCTGACTTTTGCACTGATTTTCATGACCTCCTCTTCTCAACCCAGATACTTTCTGAATCATCTCCCAACTTCCAGAGACATGTCTCCTATTATAGCGTGAAATCCAAGGAAGCCTACAACCTCCACAAAGAAGCAGAATCAGATTCTGCCCACATCAATCAGTGTATCCAATTCACAACGCTGCTCAAATTACCTGACAAACTGTTAACGTGTCACACTCCGGGTTCTTTTGTAACCCAGAATACTGTAATTATGCGTCTACCTCATGGGATCATTTTGAGCAGTAATTAAACACACATGTGTATGTGTATTAAAGCACTTGAGCTTTATAAGGTGCTCTAGCAAGATATAAAGATAAAATTAGAATAACTGAATAAGCCTGCAGCCATAGTGGGTCTGCTATCTACACAAGGCCATTAGTATTAAACAGCATGACTTAGAGTTAGTCTTCCCAGGTCTTGACCCTCGGGCTCTGCTGCTGACTTGGTCTGCATAACTTCCACTGTGAATTCTCTCTGTCTCAACACTCATCCTTAAAACACTTTAAAGTGATGCACTGCCTTGTAGATTTTAGGACAAGGGAAGAGCCAAGAGATTTAATAACTATAATTACAAAAAGAAATAACGGAAAGAATCCATCCCTCAAATACACACTTGCTAATTCTATTCACATATATGTCAATTCAGCCGAAGAATAAAATTACAAGAAATTCTCTGATTTAAGGTGTTTTCCTAATAATGGTCACAGACACTTTTTCTGGTTTTAGCCAGCCAAGTGAAGAACAGGAGGTTCTGGGGAATGCCTATAACTTTGCCCCGAATGATTTGTATGTGGCTGCTGTAAATTAAGTTGTTGGGGTTATCTATGGATAACGGCAGGCAGAGTTCAGCCATAAACCTTCCAAGTAACCGTGACTTCCTAAGCCCCTCTCTAGCAAATATTTCTCAACTGTTTTCCTTGACTCATTGCCAATAACTTGGATGGAACGCTTTCAATTCTCTCTTTTTCTTTCTTGGTCATAGCTTCAGAACCCTAGCGCTGCTCTGATTCCCTCAGTTGCAGATATTGGTGGCTGGAATCAAGGGCCACGCCCCAGAAAAGTTTCACAGAGGGGACATATGTAGGGCCAAATTGGACCCTCCGTTTTACACCGTGTACCTCTGAGACGTGTGGTAAGTGTCTGAGGTGCTGATAACACTGCAGCCAAGATGGTGCAATAGAGCCGACTTCCGCTTATTGTGTTGAAAAGGCGTGTTGCATCCTCACGCCCGATCATGCTGCAATGCATATGGCTCAGGCCATCACTACCTGGGCGCTATGCATTTTAATTGCACATGCTGCAATTAAAATTTAGGATTCAAAAGAAATTTTTGTATTCATTGTGTTTCCAGGTCATTGTCTAATATCTCTGTATTCTTTGACAAATATATTTTAAAAATGAAGTTGTAATCGGGATGGCATCTTATGGACTGTTTTTAATCACCTTCCACTTGAACAGAAATAATGCATTACCACCAATAAGAAAGCAATGGTGGGGGTACAGTTGTTGCACAACACTAACGGGGCACAATTTACTCAGAGATCACAATGTGAACAGTGCCCCTGGAGGTGTGCAATGGAGAATTCCTGAAAGATCCCAGATATCCTTAAAGAAATCTTCCAAAAGAAAAAGTGACTTATATAAATTAGAACTGTCCGTCTAGAAAACATAGGTTCCAATTCTCCTGCTCTTGAGTCTGACTTTTCTCATTGTAAACAAGGTTACACGAGGTCATCTCTAGTATCAATGTCAGCTCTTAAACTTCGTAATTCTGAGTCAAATCCGATGAATAAGCATCAAGTGATAGGACTAATGCAAATGGTTCCCTCTTTCAAGCAGTAACTTGTAACCAGTGTCCTATTAGTGAAAACAGGGAGAAATTCCATATAATCCCTGGTTGTGCTGAAAGAGGCCTTTGGCAAGAAGTTAAATTCCTGGACTGCCTGACTAGTTTAGTTTCTTTCACAACTAATGAAAATACTGCATAAAAATGAAAGACAAAATAGAATCATAAAGGAAATGAAATTCCATTGAATCAAGAGAGGCAGTATGTCAAAAATGAGTTTAGGAGCTTTGTTTTTCCCAAGCCAAAAAACATACTCTTTGAGCTAAACTATGAAGTTTGCTTTAAATCAAGGACAAGCAAAGCAGCACCCTTGATTTTGGGTTGTGATATATATATATATATATATATATATATATATATATATATATATATCTGATATATATATATTATATATATTGCTGATATATATATATTGCTGATATATATATATTATGCTGTTTACAATCTTTTCTCAAGCTATCATTTGCCTTTCATCAGCCAAATTCTTTATTGAGCTTTACATTCTACCATTTGATTTACAAACATAGTAAATATACTGAAGACTCTTTTTGTTTTCTCATGTCCTTTTCTACTTACCTGGTCCAAGATTCTCATACAACATGGTGAATCCCCTGTCTCCACATTGGCCTATTGAAATGTGAGCTGAGCTTGATAGGAAATGCCAGGTTTATTATGCACAAACAGACTTAGCAAACAGACTTTAAAGACTATAATCCAAGTGGCACTATGATTACTTATAAATCATGAGCTTTTGTTTTAGAAATATAACAGAAGGGTGATTCTTAAAATTGTGTAAGTTATCCTAATCTCAAACATTAGCGATTGGGCTGGCAGCCTAACTCAGGTTGGAGACAGCTACACAGTACTGAGCTCAAATGGAATTTTACAATAGAAGTTAACAAAATCATAATTGAAATTTAAACACAAGTTGCAAAAATGAAAACACACACACATATATATACAATATTCTATACTTGGGGACATCTGAGACAGAAGGGAAGACACAGGACTCTGATATACAGAATAAGTAACAAATATATTTTTCTAAAAGAGAATGAGCATACATTGTCACAGTCTTCCAGGCTTTCTAGCCAAAGCTAAGCTTTATCCTGGACAGTTCTCCTGGGCATACCTATTTAAATATTTTCCAATATCCTTTATTGGTACCTGGAAGATGTGTTTCTTCTAACTTTATTCTCACCCATCCATTATCAACTGCACCATGAGTCCCATGAGGACCTATTCCTGTTCACTTTGGAGTCCCAGTGGTTTTCATGTATTGTAGCAAGGCACATAGACATGCAATGCTCAGTAAATATTTTTTGGGTTACTGAATAAAAGATGAAGGAGTTATTTCTTTCTCATAATAAAGTTTTATCCTTTAGTGAAATCCAGTTGAAGCTAAAAAACATGTGTAAGTAAAAAGGGAAAAAAATAGAAATTAGAATTTACCGCTTAACCTTTTATAGGAAAAAAAGTACATATATAGCTTCCTTTAACTTTCCTTCTAGAACAAAAATTATCATCACTGTTCTTATGATTCTATGAAGGTGTTTTCTGCTCTCTTCCTCTATTGAGTTTTCTAAAAATATGTATCTGGGATAAGGGAAGGTAGGAATGGGTAAAGAGAGGTTCAATGGTGATGGAAGAAGATTTGGCTTGGGAGAGTGAACACACAATACAATATACAGATGATGCATTATAGCATTGTAAACCTGGAGACCTATATATTTTATTAACCAATGCCACCCCAGTAAACTCCATTAAAAATAAATGAATAAATAGAAATATACTCTCTTCACCCCAGGCTTAAAATAGTCCTATAGCCTTAAGTATAAAGTTGAGATTCACAATATGACTTACCGAAAGCTTGATGACCTGGCCTCTGCTTATTAACTGAAAGCTCACATGCCCTAGCATCTTCTCAACAGTATTACTGACCACCATCAAATACACCTGTAATACTGGATTTGTTTCTCTTCTTGTTCTCTCTGTATGATAATGCCTTCTCTCCCTACTACACAAACTGTTACCCTACACACATACTCAAAAACACACTCACAAAATCTCCACCAGGCTAACTTCTAGTCACCTCTTTCATTAGCTCAGAAATCATTCTTCCAGAAAGACTTGCAAATCCTCACCCATTGCTCCCTGCCATAATCTGGGTGGGTGGTCCTTCTTAGATAAAACCTGCGCTCTACCTTAACTCTTTTGTCTGCTCACCCTTCCCCTAATTGTCTGTGATTCTTGGAAGGTAAGGCCTGAGACTTAATTGTCTTTAGAGCCTTAGCACCCAGAATTATGCTTGTTATTATAATCAAAACTCAATAAAAATTAATGAAATAAATAAATGGGTCCATGTCCTCATTTGTTTGTTTGTTTATACTTCCTTCCAAAAGAGTCTACAATGCATAAAACCAAACAAAGCAACCAGGGACAAGCAGATTCCTTCCAAATGGGTCACGACTGGATTGTTTTTGGCGGACTTGCTATGGATCAGATTTCAAAGTGGACACTGAGTAAATACATATGTCATCATGTATGTTCGCCCCCTCCTCACCATCCCCCAAGCAGTTTTCTTCTTCAGTCTTCTCTTTGGGCACGCATATTCTTCTTGCCATTTCTCATGAGGCTATATTGTAGGAATAGTGATGGTTTTGCTCAGAACTGGATTGTTAGTGCAGCAAATGATGTGTCAGGCATATATCCCAATGTCTGCATGGCTGTGACAGAGAAAATAAGAGACCAAGAGACAGACTGAGCATTATTCATTGACAACTACTGAATGGCTCTTCGTGAACTATTAATTTGCTCTCACACTTGGGAGCTGTTATATCACTCTAGAAAATTATCACTTTGGATAGACATACCCATAGACAGCATCCTACATTCTGTAAGTGAGTATAGTTGGTTTCTTGCTTAAGTAGAGAGATAGTAAGATGCTCAGACCATTTTATGCAAGTTAAATGAATACTATCATGTTACAAATGCCTCTGATTCACTCAACAAAAAACGTGTCAAGAAAATAACTGTGGCTTCAAGTGCAGTGGGTGAAGACATACTCCAAATAAAAATGCAAACAGATCTTTAGAGTTTATTGTCAGTAAAACTACAGTATAATTTAATATATACATATATATGTGCTCAGTATATATAATTTAGTGTAATAGTATACTATCACTTAAATAAAGGTGCCTCAATAGAATGTTTTCTCTACTTTCTCCCAAGTATATTTATAAAAGGTTTTACTTCTTGATATTTTAATTTGGATATTCTACTCTGTCAACTTTAGAGCTAAATGTGGTTAAGTGAGTAAATACAGGGTCAGGTCTGTCAAAATTCCCAGTTCTCAGTTATCTGAAAGAGGAAGGAATTAGCTGTCTAGCTTATTTGCACAAC
Source organism: Saccopteryx bilineata (assembly GCF_036850765.1). Taxonomy (NCBI): domain Eukaryota; kingdom Metazoa; phylum Chordata; class Mammalia; order Chiroptera; family Emballonuridae; genus Saccopteryx; species Saccopteryx bilineata. The sequence continues at coordinate 21,875,538 of NC_089494.1, read as the reverse complement.
TCACATTAGAACTTCCACCAAGGAAAAACTCTCATAATTTCTAAACTGAACACTTATAAATTGCATCTATAGATCTTCTTTACATGAATGGATATCTGGCTTCATATCTAGCGATGCTCGCTTCTCATAAAATTAAGCAACTGTACAATCAATTAAAGGCAGTGTGATGCTGCTCTCCTCGGATACCACGCTGCTGCTGTGTCTGATTTGTTTGGGGACCATTGTGCTTGACAAAGAAGGATAACAAACACTTGGTAACATTACAAAGGAGATGTAAATCACCTCAGTGGAGCAACAAAGCATAACCCACTTGGCATCAAGAGAAACTATTTATTCCCCTACAATGTGTTTCGTTCTGTGGCGGAAAAGTTTGTAAAATTATCTTGGTAGCCCTTAACAAACTTTTATTTGTTTCCAAAATTTGCCACGATTCAAATGCCAATGCCAAGTAAGTGCTGTGATTAGTCCATTCTTAGTAAAGTTGTCACCGCTACCTGAAATCTTTGTGTGTACCTTGTACTAATTAGGGAAAAAGATCAATGAGAATGAAAGAGACCTTTTAGTTCCATTACAGCCTGACTACTTATTATTCTGAATCATTAAACTGAGGACATAAAATTTCAATACTTACCCACAAACTTTGTTAGTGAACGATGAAGTTAAGCTGACCTTGCTTTAGTAACTGATCTCAGCTGAGGGTTTTGCCTTGTATTCTGTACTCTCTAGACACACTGCTGCTTTTTGATAGACAACATATAATTAAATCATGTAAACTTTTTACAGTTAATATTTTAACAAAGATATTATCTTTCCTAAAACAACCTGTTTTATCTTCCTTTAAAATAAAGTACAACTTTTAAGCATTACTGATTTCGGAAAGTAAAATGTATTATACAATTTAATTCAACAGTTGAGATTTCACCTCTCAAAGGGATTTTTAAGTTAAAAAAGTAATAATTTTGATCTTGGGTATATTTTTTAATGTTATGTGAGGTTTATATGTGTGTTTTGTATTGGTTAAGTTCACAGCAAACTTAAAAGGACCATATAAATTAGTTGAAGAAATGAGGTTTGAAATTTAGAAACTGTCACCTTTATTTACCCTTCTCAAGCAAGCCTACTTGGAATTGAGTTCACCTGGAAGTAAAGCAGAGGACAATTTAATTTTTATCAAATGTTTGTTTATTGAATAGAACCTAGATTTGTTCATGATATGACATAAGCCCTTTGTATTGGAAAAGTTGACTGAAAGAAAATGCTAGAAAGGAGATCGTAGTTTATACCATTAAAAACAGTATTTAACTTTCACTGGACATTTGCTAGAATACTTATTTGCATTATGTCTTGAATCTTCACAATAACCTATGAGCAGACCAGGTCATTTTACAACTGAGGACACTGAGTTCTAAGAAGCAGGGTAACTCAGGCAACTGTCCTTGGGTAGCAAATCCAGACCCAAGCAATGAGGTTCCCAGGACCCCCCACGAAGACACACAGTGTCTAAGAACACAATACCCTTTTGCCAGAAAAGACGGTTTCTCCTTGTGTATAGTGGACATATTTGGGAAAGTTGGTGCCTTTAACTCATATATATATATATATATATATATATATATATATATATCCCACATCTGTACTGGAGTGGGAGGCATTTATTTCCAGGGTTTGGTTTTCTATGCTGATAAACGTTAAATCCTCACTCAGATTTACATGAGAAGAATGTAGACCTCAAGTGAATCAGAGGAATCCCAGGGAAATTAATTTGCTTCCTGAGAACTGTGGTAAACAGCAGATAAATGCTTTGCATCTGTAAACAATTTATTAAAACGCTAGGCCAGAAACAAGGGATAGATTTTTTTTTTCTTCCAAGCTGTATTTTTTACTGATGCTTAAAGCACTTCCAATTGATAAGCAGATAGATTTCTGATGGATTTTATGGTACCGTAACATACCCACAACAGTTTCTCTCCTTCACCAGACAGAGACTAGAGTGGGACCAAAGCCTTTCTTTAGACAGTGCATGAAAAAAGCCAATAGAGCCCCCACTAATTTATTTCACTTAATTTTACTCCCTAATGCCCTTAAATTTAGCTTTTCTTTTCCCATCACAAGTGGCACTTTGTTTTTTTTGTTGTTCGTTTCTTTGTTTCCTTGAAACACATTAGTTATATAAGAATATTTGGAAGGGATAAAATCACAAAGGACTGGTACTTCAACTACTAAAGTTCAGGGTATTTTGTTTATACAAACTTCAAAAATACTTGGCTCAGAGTATTGGGACGCTAAATAAGATGATATTGTGCAGGGGTAGAGAGCACCTGTCACCTGTCAAGGTCATTTGGCTCTTTATGTATTTTATTTTGTTATGTACTTTATTCGTTATCCCTTGTGTTGGTCAAATAAGTTTTTAAAATATAGTTTTTATGTTTGCTCATTTATAGTTTGCATTGGCGGCTGGGCAGTGCCAGGTATATGTGGTCTGTGAAATTGCAAATTACTTTTCTGCTTGGGAAGGGTCGTTGTTCTGCTAATGTTTGGTGGAGGAGAGGTTTTCATGTCAGAAAGTTTTGAAAAGAGAGAGAAGAAGGAGAAGAGGCAGGAAGAAGCCATGTTTGCAGAGTGAGAGAAGAGGTGTAGATGGCAAATCAGAGGTGAAGAGCTTTGCGAGCTCCGATGAGACTGGTGAGGCCTTTGATTCTAGGAAGAACTGGAGAAGATTCTCCTGGTTGTGGAGCCAGAGAATGTGTCAGTGGCTTTGGGAGCCCTGAGTGAGAGGGAAGTGTTTTTCCTTGCCTATTTGCTCATCAGCTGGTGTGAGACTTTAATGAAGGAATCGTCCACCATTTTTTCACTCCATTGTTTCTTTACCGTGTGCGGAAATCCAGTGAGAACCTGCATGTGCATGGCCACGATGGTGGTGGCCCCTGGCCTTACACCTTGCAATTCCCACATTTTGTTTCCAGAGTCAGTACTACCCCAAGAGGAAAACAGAAGAGCATACTTGTCCCTTTTTTTACTTCTCCTTGTTCATTTCTCTGAGTGCAATTCAGCCATTTCCATATCAGACTGAACCACCCAGATATATGTCTTTCTGCTCATCTGAGAGCTCCTTATCCAATCCCCATTATAGCTGCCTGATTGCTCCATATAGTCTTGATTCATTGATTTAGCATGCTCCCTGGCATAGAATAGAAACTCAAACAACATTTGTCAAAGAAATGTTTGAATAAACTTGCAATTTATAATGAAAGATGAGCTTGGGAAGAATTTTCTGGGTAATGCATGGATAAAAATGGCAGTGTGCATGGTGGTGAAGAACTTGAGCTTTGGGTTAGGGCAGTCTGCATTTTATATCCTTGCTCTGACATACAGTAGCAAGGATGTTGCACTAATCACTCACCCCCATCAAACCTTGGTTTTCCCATCTCTAAAATTGAGACAATTAGCTTGTACCATGCTCAGCTCTGTGCCTGACACCAAACAAATACAAGTAATAATAGCACTTTTAATTTTTTACTTATTAGTTTTTTGGTGGTAAACTGTTAATGCACTTATAATTATACAATTATATTGTGTAGGTTTTAACATGTCATTGAATCTGATATATTCTAGCAGAATTTTAGAATAGCAGTCAAGTTCTGGGGAAGAGTAAACATTGTTTTTTCTTCTTTTATTTTTCTCCTGAATTAAAAGTGTTAAATCTGATTCAGAATAACAATAAACAGCCACCAGACGGGAAATTAGGCTGCTGAAGGGTTGCTTAGTTGTTTTATTTGGCTCAGGTGGGAGAGGTCATTCATTATGGGACGGGGTGGCTCCCTGGGTAAATGTAATGCTGGTGACAGTCTGCCTGGCATTAATGGCTTCCCCTCATTTTCGGTGGATTATTAAGAGTCCCTTTAGCTTGTTCTTGTGTGCAGTGTGGTAAAATTTTGGGAAAACAAGCTGTAACCACCGGGGACGATTTGCATCTAATCATTTCTACACAACCCACCGAGCTTCCAGGCAGCTTGGAAAATTACATAAACACCTCCCGAACCAACCAGGATTGCAGTGCCCCTCAGGTGCCCGATACCAGCAGCTGGAGTGCCTGTCTGGGGACCAGCATTGCCAATTGCCTCTCCATCTTTCACGCTTGCCGCACCAGCGAGCAATCATTGCCGCCGACAAGACTTTGAAGGTCCTGACACAGAGGTGGAAGCGAAGTTGAAGTGACTGAAAACTTCTCCTGCCGCCGCCTGGCTCCGATTGACCCTGACATCGCTCAGAAACATGCAGTGGATGCAAGATGCAGGTGGCTGGTGCTAGAGCTGCCAGGACCGGCGGAGTCCCAATTTTAGCTAGTGTCCACCACGTAGGTGACAGGGGTGCCCCAGGCAAGCGAAAATCGCTGCAGGCACCAGTCAAAACAAGCTCCCTGCATCTTATTATCCCCTTGGCATGCCTCTCCGCTGCCCTTTCCAATCTTTCAACCTTCCCACTCGCCCTGCCTTTCCCACTCCAGGAATGGATTTATCCCAGGGGTGATTACAGCTAATGGCTGCACAATTTCCGTGCACTTTCATCCAAGACGTATTTACATAAACCTTCCCATTACAGAAATGTGTGCACAATTTAGAAATGACGTGCCAACCTCAGGTTCATTCACTCAGCACACATTTCTTGCACACCCACCCCGTGTAGCTTGTCATTGTATCACACTAATGCCTTTTCTTTGCAACTTTCTGGGAAGTTCTCATCGAAAAATCTAAACTGTGCTCATAAAATGACTTGCACCGGAGAGAATGTACCACTCCATTTTCATTGGGCTTTCTGGCAGATATTCGGGAGAGACAGCAGCCTAGTGACAACAGCTGTTCCGGGTCAACAGGAAAAGTTGACTTCCAGGTTAGAATCCCAAAGACCCCTCCCATTCAAATGCACTCCCCCCCCCACCTCTCCTCCAGAATTCTTGTAAAGCTTGGATAGGAATTATTTCATTCAGATGTGTTCAAACATAACTTTCAACCCAGCCAGACTTTAATTTGTTTTTGAGGCCTCTCAATTCTCCAAGGAAGGTTCACCTTTATATATGTTTGGTTTAGCGAGAAAAAAAATTTAATGATCATAACAGTAATTTCACAAGGATGTGGTTCAAATTAAATAGAAAGCATAAGGAAAAGCTAATTCTATTTTACTACTTTAGAAATGTTCACCAAGCTAAATTAATTGTAATCTGCAGGCCCTGCCCTGTACATTCTATAGACAGGTTTTTCTTAAGACAGTTATTAAATGTAATAGTCAACAAAAATTATTTGTGTTATCCAGAGCACTTTCCAGAAATGCAAATTTGCTCCGAGAAGACTTACAGATTAGTTACCCTTTAGCTGAATATGCTGAGCAAAGAAAGCTAGACTAAAAGACAGAGAGAAAAATGCAAATGGTTGGCAAGGTTTTCAGTTTAATCAAATAAACAAAAGAATTCTAAAGAGTTGTCCTACATGCTTTCTCAGAGCCCAACCAGTTTGACTGATTCTACAGGGTATTTAAGAAGTCCTGGCTTTGGGCCAGAGCAGCCAAATGGCTTCACTTTTACTGTGTTGCTGGATGAGGGGAAAATAGAGTCTTTAGGGTGCACCCAGAAGGGTGATTATTTGCCAATAGTGTGACTATGGAAATAAGAAGTATACCATAGTCCTCTGCAAATCATAGGAGTAATTTCTCATTCATTATTATAGTTGGCAATCCTGCAACCCTATAAAAATAAAAATACAGATACGATGTTGCTAGTGCTGTCTAAAAGAGAGGATTTGCAATGTAGAAAGGTCCTTCCGCTGAAAACACACGGAAGCAGAACCAGAATTCCTGGCTCCTGATTCCAAAGTCTTTCCTTGGGGCTTGTCAAGCAGGACAAGGAAGGGATCCTCAGCCTGGACAAACAAAGCCTAGAATTCAAAATAATCTGGGACACATATCTGTATGGGCATTGAGTTGCAGCATCGGAGCTGCTGATCCCCTTCTTAACTAGAACCCAACTCTGTGAAAAGATCTGGTATGTAACGCCTTTAAGAAGGTAGTAGTTGACCACTAGCAAGTAGCCATTTGGGTCTACTGGCCCAAACTGGTCAACACAGCCCTTCACTTCAGCCCCGCTGTGATTTGGAAGTTCCGCAGACCTGGTAGCCTTCCAGAAAACTCCCCATACAGCTAGATGCCTTTCCCAGAACATTCCAGAATGGAATGCACATGATACTTCCTGATACTGCAATCCATCATGGAAGGAGTCCATGGATAGAGTCTCGGGCCAAACTTGGTAACCAGTCAGGGGCTTGAATAATAGTGAATGGTGCATGAGATTTGGACCTGACATTAGAACATTAGACAAGTCTCTTAACCTCTCTGAGTTCCAATTTTTTCACCTATCCTTTCAAATTTGCTGAGAAGTTACAAAAGGTAAATGAATTAATCTTTTATATTGTGCTATGAATCAGGCACTATTCTTTGCTCATAGGAACTCTATGAGGTGAGTATTATTGTTATTTTTAGATAAGAAATCTATAGCATAGGATTTAAGTAATATGGCCATGGATACCCAGATAGTAAGTAATGAAAATGAGATTTGAACTAGACTCCCAAGATCATTATGTTATGCTGCAACCCAGTTATCCTGAATTTTCACAAGCTCCATACCACTTAAACTGCAAAGTCTTTTATGTTGGTTAATTTGGATATCAGGGCCTAAAATGCCCAATCTCCAAGAATTTATCGCTAAAGTCATCTTGTAATAATTATGGGGTAACTGCTATGAGGAGTATATGATGCCGGTAGAACTGTGCATATTTTACTACTTTCCTTTCCTTTTCTCTTCTATTTTATGACTCCCAAAAGTCATTTTGGAAAGTTGAATTATTTTTAGAAAGGCATTTGTAAAGATTTATGTAAAAAATATATCTACCAGGTATTATAAGGAGCATTGGCAAGTGCTACATGTGTGTACACTCTCACTTTGAAAGCCATTGTCATAAACTGCTCTCCTTTAAGTACTTTCTCTGCCAACATGCTGACTAGCAGTTCTATCCAAACTGTTACAAAAAATACAGAAGGATCCATGGCTGTTGCAGTTTGGATTAATGACATAAATTACTTTTAACCAAGTATACTTTTAACAGTAGCATGCAATCATAGTAAAGAGTATGTTTTAAGTAAGTCAACAATTTTGCTCAACACACAAAAGGTATCTGTGACAATAAATATTAAGTCTAAAAAGCATAAAGCATCATACGTGAACCAAAACATTCCTCTTTTTTTTTAAATGGGATGTTTCTGAGATTTCAGAGTTGGCAGACACCTAAGGAAAGACATTGATGTCTCGCCTAAAAATAAATTTATCCCTGTGTTAATTTCATAAAGTGTTTTAGTGATTTCAATCAAATTTAAAATGCGATTTAAAATATGATTTAAAAACACTTTCTTGGCTGGACTACCAGGGAAATCAAGAAATTCCATAAACCTTCTTGGTGACCACGTTCCAAGAATCTAACCTCAAAGACGATTGTGATGTCCCACTGGCCCTCACTACACAGCTTGAAGAAATGCCTGGTTTTTCTTACCCACATCCGGAAGGAAAAAAAAAAATCCATGAAATCATTTAATTATTCATCATTAACTAATTCAAAATTTTTATGCTGGATCTAACAAAAATAACCGGGGGATATTCACCAAAAATAATGTGTTCCCTTCCTGAAAGGCATTACTTTATCCACCCTCCTATCACCTCCATCTATCTCTATCCCCGCCCATTAACTTCCGGGTTTGATTTGCAACCCCTCGCCACAGCACAAATATTAGCATGCTTAGGTTTGAATGGAGATGGTATTTTGTATAAACAAGAGGAGGTAACAACCCCAGCATAGATCAAGGAAATTAACTGCCCCTAAATCAGTCTAGTGAGCTGAACCTGAATGATTTCTGCTTCTTCCTCGTGTTGAATCTTTCGTTTCCTCTATGTTTAAGCCCATTTACTGAGCAGTGAGAAACAATTGCTGTGGCATTTGGCACAAAGCTGCCAAGATGAACAAAACTTCGTTTGATTACCATATGTTCATTGTGTTAATTCTCTTCCAGCCAAATGCTCCCTAGATCTTGTTTGCTGTCTCTTGTAACTTCTGCTAGATTCTCCTGAATTCTAATGTTTTCCTTCCTCGCTCAATAATGCTCTAGTGGGGAGCATGCAAAAGCTCTGTTTTGTTCTGGAAATGGCCACAGTAGGAGTAATATTGCACTTCTATGCGGCAGTTGTTCTCACTGCCAGTGACTGTTAGTTTCATAAAAACGAAGCGTAATGTTCGCAAATAGGCCAAGTAATTATTGCAAATATCAGATTTTTAACAACAGAAAATCGCATGCATCATTCAGGAATCTTGTCATATGGTTTATATTATAATGTTTGCATATTTGAAATCAATGCCATTCTTCCATCCCTGGAATTCCACTTTTAATAAAATTCATTTTTTTAGCCAACACCGTGAACACTGAATGTCACAAACCATGTAAGTGTCGGTAGAGTTGTCATGTTCATGTGATTCTATGCCCAAACCAAGTGTCACAGTGGGAATCCCAAGGAGAATGATATCCTAATTATCCTAATTTTAATACCAGAGGCAAACCCACTTTCAACTGTGCTGTTGAAAAAGTGCTACAGTCGTTTTATGAACTCCTTCTGCACACTATGCTGAGTGCCTTTGTGGTGGTCAAAGCCCAGCATGAAAATGGATGTAAGGCTAGAGGCCACTATCGTCATGGCCTTTCAGGTTCTCATTGAACTCGGACAGATGGTAAAGAAAGAGTCAAAATATAGTGGGCCATTTCTTTATTAAAGTCTTGCACCGGCCAACGAGCAAACAGGCAGGGTAAACACTTCCCTCTCACTCAGGGCTCCCAAAGCCCTGACACATTCCCTGGTTCCACAACCAGGAGAATCTTTTCTGGTTCCTCCTAGAATCAAAGGCCCCACCAGTCTCAGCACAGCTTACAAAGCCCCTCAGCTCTGGTTCCCCATCAGCACACCTTCTCTCTCTGCCAAAACTGGTTTCTTCTTAAACACTCTGCATTCTCCTTGCTCTCTCTGCAAAACTAGCTGGGCCCACAAAGACCTCTCCTCCAGCAAATATTAGCAAAACAATGGCTTCTCCCAAGCAGGAATGCAATCTGCAATTTGCAATCAACTGCCCTGCTCTGAGGGCAAGCACACAGGTGACTGCCCACCGCCATTTTTTTTTTTTTTTTTTTTGTATTTTTCTAAAGCTGGAAACCAGGAGAGACAGTCAGACAGACTCCCGCATGCGCCCGACCGGGATCCACCCGGCACGCCCACCAGGGGTGATGCTCTGCCCACCAGGGGGCGATGCTGTGCCCCTCCGGGGCGTGGCTCTGCCGCGACCAGAGCCACTCTAGCGCCTGGGGCAGAGGCCAAGGAGCCATCCCCAGCGCCCGGGCCATCTTTGCTCCAATGGAGCCTCGGCTGTGGGAGGGGAAGAGAGAGACAGAGAGGAAGGAGGGGGGGGTGGAGAAGCAAATGGGCGCTTCTCCTGTGTGCCCTGGCCGGGAATCGAACCTGGGTCCCCCGCACGCCAGGCCGATGCTCTACCGCTTAGCCAACCGGCCAGGGCCCACCATTTTTTAACAATAAAAGTGAGCAAACTCAAAAAATACAAATTTTACAAATTCATTTGCCCAACAGTGGGCTTGTACATAAACTCTCTTCAACGCCAGATTTCATAGAGGCACAGAGTACAGCACAGGAAAGGACCTCAGGGGAGGACAGGAAATTCAAACTGGTGACATTCGTTCATGAGGATCTGCAGGTACCCCTGAATGCCACCATGTTTCCAGCAGTTTGAAAAGGGTTTGAGTAAATCTTTTTTTTTTTTGAGAGAGAGAGAGAGAGAGACAAGAACATCGACCTTCTCATGTTTGTGCCCTGACCAGGGCATCAAACCAGCAGCCTCCATTCTCAAGAATGATGCTCTGGAGCTACCTGGCCAGGCTTAACTTTTATTGATTTCTTAGAGAGACAGAGAGAGGAAGGGAGAGAAAGGGGAAGGGAAAGGGAAGCATTTGTTGTTCCACTCACTTGTGCATTCATTGGTTACTTCCCATAAGTGCCCTGACCAAAAATCGAACCCACACCTTATTGTTTTGGGACAATGTGCTTAACTGACTGAGCTAACTGGCCAGGGCCAAATTCTAGGGAAACACATAGAACACTGTGGTTACATGGCAAACTTCTGAGTTTACATCCTCCTAAAATCCTTGATCAACCCTAGAATTAAAGCAAGGATATTTAAAAGCCAGAGTAGAACAAAATAGATAGATATAGATGCATACAGCAGGCCATGGCCTGGGAAACATGGTACACATACAATATGGAGCAAGGTAAATTTTACTAGGGCTGAAAGCATAAGAAATATTTAAACACTTTTCATCAGGTGGTCTATGATTATTAATATCTGTGTTTCTACTGCTCATTAAAAATAACTGCCAAGACTTGACCAGCTGGTGGCACAGAATATAGAGCATGGGACTGGAATGCAGAGGACTCAGGTTCGAAACCCTGAGGTCGCTGGCTTGAGCATAGGCTCATCAGCTTGAGTGCAGGGTCACTGGCTTGAGTGTAGGATCATAGACATGGGCCCATGGTTGCTGGCTTGAGCCCAAAGGTCACTGACTTGAAGCCCAAGGTCGCTGGCTTGAGCCTGGAGTTGCTGGCTTGAGTGAGGGGCCACTTGCTCTGCTGTAGCTCCCCGTCAAGGCACATATGAGAAAGCAGTCAATGAACAACTAAGGTGCCGCAATGAAGAATTTATGCTTTTCATCTCTCTTTCTTCCTGTCTGTCTGTCCCTATCTATCCCTCTCTCTGTCTCTGTCTCTGTCACACACAAAAATAAAAAAATAAATGCCAGGATTATTTTTTATTTATTTTTGTTTGTTTGTTTATTGATTTTTATAAAGAGTAGGGAAAAGAGAGAGAGAGAGACAGGGAGATTTGTTGTTCCACTTATTTATGCATTCATTGGTTGATTCTTGTGTGCACCCTGACCAGGTATCAAACCTGTAAATTTGGGGTATCTGCATTCTCACCAACGGAGCTACTGGGCCCGAGCCCTGATTAATTATGTAATGATAAATACTGGCTTCAGCATGAAAGTTATTAGAGTATGGGAGATTAATTGAGCAGCACTCATGAAAGATCATCACAGAGCAAAACTCAGCAAAATTATCTCAACCTTTTTCTTCTAGGAACAGGATGCAATCATTAAAGTGTTGTATTCAATGTCACAGCTTTCAGAAAGTACAGAGATTTCATGGGAAGCAAATAAGTAAAAGTTTATGCTCTAAGTATCTGGGTTTCAATGGAAAACAATCTTGCCAAGACCTCATGAGTTCTCAGCTTATTGTGACCATTCTCTCACACCAATAGTTGGAAGCTAATCATTTTCTTGAAAAAGTACACTGCATAGTGTACAGTAGGAACTGAGCAGAGTTTATTGGGTAAATTCATACAATTTTTCTCTTCTGTATGCATGAGAGTTTTTATTTCTTCTTCCAGCTTTTTTCGTTGGTTTAGTTTTCACACTGTTGTCCCAGTTAATGTAAATTTTACTTTCTTCAAATGTCTTCTCAATTGGAGGCAGTGCCAATGTAATTCTAGGGTTGTCATTAAATCTACAAAAATCATATGACTCATGAATGTTTTCCTGTCTGAGGCTCTTTGCCAGTAGTACAACCGGCAGAACAATTAGTCACTCATACTACTCAGAACTCCTGTTAGTTCTGCTGAATCATATGAGTCACTATCTCTCTTTGTGTTATGGGTGTTCCATCACTGCTTAGCAACACAAGGTGTGTAATTTACAAGCTTAAAATGTTTGTGCATTTTTTTAAGTATGCCAATATTCTCTAGGATCTACATGGGCTTTTTTTTTTTCAAAAACTGCATGTTGGAAGAGACAATTTATTTTTGATTTTTGAAAAATGAACCATGCAAACTGGAACTTACAATTTATAAATAAATTTTCATGTTTTCCCTGCAGGATATAAACACTCAATAATGCTACCTACAAATTCAAATATGAGCAGGGAATTCAATCAAATCCAATGGGTCACAGTACCATTCTGAGAACATTACAGAATTCTTCAATTATTTTTTTTAACACATAAAGCAGCTAAGGGTAGACCACAATTCTTTCAGTCAAATCCAACGAAGTTGTTAACAATGTCAAGTGGTTACCCTGATAACAGGTACGCTGACCTTCTGTATTTAAGCTTGTTAGTCTTCTGTGTTTAGACCAAACACGTACCCCTCTGAAGAGTCTTTTTAAGAGCACTAATAATAGCCTTGGCAATCAATATGCAGTTTGACATTCTTTTAAAACCCATTGGGAAATTCTGCTTATGTTTAAACTTACCTTTCCT